>NC_054378.1:14682736-14957736 GCF_017654675.1 Xenopus laevis
GCTGAACCACAAAGTGGCCAAGGGCTGCAGATAATATAAAGAGATAAAATGGGACAGCTGTTTGTCACTCTCTAGGTCGTCACCTACTTTTCCCAGCATTCTCAGCAAGCAAACACTTTATTTGGACGGAAAGCAGAGGCCAGAGCATCTCACTAAAATCAGGTTGCACCACCAGAAGATAGCTGGACTAACTAGGCATGGTAACTAAAAATAGCATAGATATCACTTATGGTTAAAGGACCAGTAACATTAATAACATTTATAAAAAAATTAATTTCTATACTATGAAAAAAAAAACCACCAACACATATTGAACTTTAAAATTGCAAAGTCTTTATTTAGAAATAACTTACCGAATCTCCGCTTGCGTTCCTCTTCAGAAAAGGCGACGATCCATCGTGCGGTGCTCGATGGATCACCCCATCGCCTTTTCTGAAGCAGAAATTCGGTAAGTTATTTCTAAATAGAGACTTTGCGATTTTAAAGTTTAATATGCGTTGGTGTCTTTTTTTCGTAGTACACAAACAATTTTTTTTTTTTTTAAATTCTTTGGTGTTACTTATCCTTTACTATACATGGAATCTAGGAAAGGAAAGCACAGATGGAATGCTCAAGCTGGAATGATGCTTAACCTCAATAACATTATGGGACTTATTTATCAAAATCCAAATTTTATTAAAAAATGACCTTATTTATTATTTGGAAAGCTCGCTTTAATCGGATTGGGGGAAAAACGTAATAACATCGCGCAAAGATCTGAAATGGTATGATTTTTTCAGATTTTTTCCTGAAAAGTCCAAATTTTTGGGATTTTTGCTCGAAAAGCCCAAAATAGTCGGATTTTCAAGCTAATACACAGAAACTTCCAAATAGGATAGGGGCCTCTACCATTGACTTATACAATGTTGGACTGGGCTGGCGGGACACCGGGAAAAAACATTGTCAGCACACTGGCCCAGAACTGGTCCTTTCACGGAAGCAGCTTCCGACCTGCGCAGCTGAACAAAAATTAAGGTAGGCGCAGGGGGGGTGCGGTTTGCGGCTCAGGGAGGGGACACTATGCGCCTGGGATGGGCCCCTAGGTGGGGGTAGGGAGTCCCGAGGCAGCAGACCCAGTGGGCATCAGGCCCCCACGTCCAACGCTGGGCTTATATACAACCCCATCAGGTATGATGCCGAAATTTTCAGATTCAGACTTTTTGCAGCATTGGGCTTTAATAAATCCCGGAAAATTTGTTTTGTTTTTTTTACCCTAAAAATGAAAGTAGTAAAAGAAAAAAAACATCACATTTCTCAAGTTTTTTGCATTTGGACTTTAATAAATAACCCCCAAAATGTATCTGCCAAAAATTATATAAGAGCTAACTTTTCATTTAATGGCTGACACGTCCCCTTTTTCAGTAAGAAGCAGCAATGTTTTCTTCTTTAAGGCCCATGAAAAAAAAGGAAAGAAAAAACATTGGCAGCTGCACTGTACACAGCGTACACATATCAAACAGAAATTATTGGCAGGACAATATTTTGATTCGCAGCCGGGGCCTGTTACAGCTTTAACCATTTTGAGTCTGAGTGGGGGGGAGCAGAATATTTCACAGATACATGAAAACGCCCCTATTGTATTATAAACCACAATTCCCTTTGTTCTCGAACAACGCAGCCAGCAGAAGTATACTGGGAGTTGTAGTTTCAATTCAGGTGATTTAGCCTCCTGAAGGAACCAGATCATGATGGGGTTTACCATGAAAGCTTATAGAGGAGCAACTGTTTGCTCTATTTCCAGCTCTACAGATGGCGACAAAGGGGCATTAACACAAGCAATTGCCTCATTGGCCATTGCCTTTACCCATGTGACTAATGCCCAGGAAAGTGTCATAGTGTAAGATCAACCAGCCAGATAATTGCTTTTATTTTTCTACCTTCACTAGACAAACACATTCTAACTGCCGATTGGTTGCTGGAAATATTTTGCCCCTTAAGCAACGGCAACCTCATAAAAACCTAGAAATGTTTTCTCATTTCCTTCCTGTGAATTTCTGACATTGCTGGAAGGCGAGGCTCGTCTACTGCCATGCTTCCCCAATCATCTCTCTTCCCACTGTTACTCATTTATATTTTTAGCCCGACTCTCAACTGATGAATATGGTTATTTGCTAACACATTTAGCATTCGGCAGAGAAAGCGCTTGGCTGAAATCCTTGGAATCTGGCGTTGCTGCAATGATTCCATTAATAAGAGTGTCTGGGCCAGGACAATGCAGATAACAGTCACAACTACAGGTATGGGACCTATTATACAGAATACTCGGGACAAAGTATTTTTAGGATACCAGATCTTTCCGTAATTTGGATCTTCATGCCTTAAGTCTGCTAGAAAATCATGTAAACATTAAATAAACCCAATAGGTTGGTTTTGCTTCCAATAAGCATTCATGATATCTTAGTTGGTATCAAGTATAAGCTACTGATTTATTATTACAGAGAAAAAAGGAAATCTCTTTAAAAAAATTGGATTATTGGGATAAAATGGAGCCTAAGGGATACAGTCATTTGGTAATTTGAAGATTTCTGTATAACAGATCCCATACCCGTACTACGTTCACAGTACAGCAGCTGGCTAAACAATTACACCTACTTCCAAGCAAGGAAAATAAAAATGTATTTAAAAAAATCTCTTGTATGCACAGGTATGAGACCTGTTATACAGAACACTCAGGGCCTAAGGTTTTCTGGATAAGGGATGTTTCTATAATGTAGATCTTCTTACCTTCATCTATTAGAAAATCATTTAAGCATTAAATACACAAATAGGCTTATTTATTATATAGAATTGCTTCCAACAAGAATGAATTATATCTTAGTTTGGATCAAGTTCAAGCTACTGTTTTAATACAGAGAAAATTTTAATTGTTTTTAAAAATCTGGATTATTTGGATAAAAAGGAGTCTATGAAAGATGACATTTTCATAATTTGGCGCTTTCTGGATACCCGATCCCATACTTGTATACTTTCTATACAGGTGACAATCCCTTTAATTTAGACATGAACCTCCCCTAAAGGGTAAGGGCACACCTGGCGATTTGGGGAGATTTAGTCGTCTGGCGACTAATCGCCTCTTCTTTGGGGCGACTAATCTCCCCGAACGCCTTTCCTCTGTCTTGCGCCGGCTATAATGAAAAGTGACCTGCGGTATGGCACACGTGGCGCTTCGTATTCTGAAGTCGCCCAAAGTTGCCTCACGAGGAAACTTTGGGCGACTTCGTATTCCGAAGCCGCCCGAACTACTATAAACCAACTATAAAAAAAGAAAAGTTGAAGACCAACTGAAAAGTTGCTTAGAATTAGCCATTCTATAACATACTAAAAAATTAACTTAAAGGTGAACCACTCCTTTAAAGTTGTATGTGCATGAAGCCAAGCAACCCAGAAAGTGTTATTTCTAATAAGCTAAAAAAAACAAAACAACAACACAGAACCATTAACTGAATGGTTGCAATTAGAACTAATGAGAAAAGTATGTCTCTCTATAAATAACTACAATAATTAACACAGACATGAGTTCCACAAAGAGCTTCCTAGAAACTGTTGACATTAGATAAAACTCCTATATTCCCTTGGAGAAACAGATTTACGACATATCAATACGAGACATCAATACGAGACATGTTGCAAAAGTAACAGACGGCCTTGTGCAACCCACACAGAAACCCTGCGACATACAGGGCTGCCATTCAGCTGCCTATGATTGCAGCACAAAACCAGCTGGAGGGCAGCAGGTTGGACACCTTCCCCCGTATAAAGTATTTACTACAACTTACCTTACCATACAAGAGCCATAAATAACTTGACAAATATATCTTTATAAATGACATGTTGCAATATCATCAGTTATAACCAGTGCTACTTTTAGCTAATAACAAAAAAAAAAACAATTATATATATATATATATATACACATATATATATATATATATATATATATATATATATATATATATATATATATATATATATATATATATACACATATATATATATATATATATATATATATATATATATATATATATATATATATATATATATAAATAAAAGAGTGTCTGGGCCAGGACAATGCAGATAACAGTCACAACTACAGGTATGGGACCTATTATACAGAATACTCGGGACATAATATTTTTAGGATAACAGATCTTTCCGTAATTTGGATCTTCATGCCTTAAATCTGCTAGAAAATCATGTAAACATTAAATAAACCCAATAGGTTGGTTTTGCTTCCAATAAGCATTCATGATATCTTACCTTACCATACAAGAGTCCTGATGAAGGGTGGGTGTTCCCCCCCGAAACGTTGATGTTTGGTGGCTGAATAAAAGGGGATAATCCCCGACTGCACTAATCGGTGTGTGTGCGGATCCGTTTCTTTTACACATCGCTTACCATACAAGAGCCATAAATAACTTGCCAAATATATCTTTATAAATGATATGTTGCAATATCATCAGTTATAACCAGCGCTACTTTTAGCTAATAACAAAAAAAAACAATTATATATATATATATATATATATATATATATATATATATATATATATATATATATATATATATATATATATATATATATATATATATATATATATATATATATATATATAGTGAGGCTACCCAATATCATTCCTATAACATGCCTAAAGGCTCATTTGGTCTAATAGAGATATTGTAAAGCATTAATGTAATAAAGAGAGATGTAGAGTAATTTTTTCACACTACACACGCTACTGCTGCTATGTATAAAATTCCCACCTTTATACAAGGAGCAAACATTTCATTCAATCATTGTATTCATCCAACTTTCAGAATTTGAAAGCTGTTCAAGTGTCATTTTATAATAAATTATCCAGACTCTGTAGCAAGGCTCCTGTAGGTCACTTGGGTTTATATATACATATAACAAAAAAAGAGAAAAAAATAAATATATTCATGCACACTTAGGCAACTTCACTGTCCTGGATGTTGCAGGAGCACAAATTCAAGCATGCTTGATTAAAATTAGAGGAATGCTGGGGGGGAGGGGCATTCGTGATGTACAGGTATATCTGATAACTGTGGGTTTGGGAAACAACGTGGGGTTTGTGCCTTTATATGGTCACAGAACCCCTCAATGGCTTCTAATATTCTTATAATTTACAGTAGAGGGTACAATATCCCTTATTATACATGGGCGATAATCAGAGTTCCCTGTATAACTCAGCCTGCAGCCTTGTGCCTTTATATTGTCACAGAACAACCCCTCAGTGACTTCTAGGGGCAGATTTATCAAGGGTCGAATTTCAAAGTGTAAAATACTTCGACCATCGAATTGAAATACTTCGAATATTGAAGTCGTAGTATTTTTCACCGAATTTGGACATCCTGCGATCGAAGTAAAATCGTTCGATCGAACGATTAAATTGTCGAATCGAAAAATCGGAATTTTTTTTAAAGAGATAGTACATCGATTATCGAATATTCGAACGATTTTACTTTGAATCGTATTCGAAGTCGTAGCAGACTGATGGTCGAAGTATCCAAAAAATTACTTAGAATTTCGAATATTTTTTACTTCCCTCGTATTCACTTTGACCCTTGATAAATCTGCCCCCTAATATCCTTATTATTTACAGTAGGGGGTACATTATCCCTTATAATACATGAGTGATACTCAGAGTTCCCTGTATAACTCAGCCTGCAGCCTTGTGCCTTTATATGGTCACAGAACAACCCCTCAGTGACTTCTAATATCCTTATCATTTACAGTAGGGGGTACATTATCCCTTATAATACATGAGTGATACTCAGAGTTCCCTGTATAACTCAGCCTGCAGCCTTGTGCCTTTATATGGTCACAGAACCCCTCAGTGACTTCTAATATCCTTATCATTTACAGTAGGGGGTACATTTTCCCTTATAATACATGAGTGATACTCAGAGTTGCCTGTATAACTCAGCCTGTATCCTTGTGCCTTTATATGGTCACAGAACCCCTCAGTGACTTCTAATATCCTTATCATTTACAATAGGGGGTACATTATCCCTTATAATACAGGAGTGATACTCAGAGTTCCCTGTATAACTCAGCCTGCAGCCTTATGCCTTTATATGGTCACATAACCCCTCAGTGACTTCTAATATCCTTATCATTTACAGTAGGGGGTACATTTTCCCTTATAATACATGAGTGATACTCAGAGTTCCCTGTATAACTCAGCCTGCAGCCTTGTACTTTATACATGAGTGATATATTAGGGGTGACAGGACACAAGTGACTAATGACAAGTAAGTGTCAGCAGGATAGTCAAGGTGTATGAGAGCTATAGTTCCAGAGACAGACAATGTAGTTGAGTAAAGACACAGGGGCAGTAGGAGGATTCCCTGTGGATATGAGCAGTGTAACTATAAGATATAGAGGTAAATATAGAATAATATAATGAAGTCAGAGAAACGCTGCTGTATACGAGAGAAATATATAGAAATAAAGACACTGAAGCTTATGGGTAACAGGGAGGTGAAGGCACCGGTGCCAGTGCTGCCCGAGTCCCACACAAATACGCACCTATAAAGCAGCTGGATAAGGCCGGAGCTCCAGCCCGTACGTGGGAACGAGGCCTGTCAGACCCGCGCCCGGTCCCACAGTGTGAGAAAAGATACCGCGCCCCGGAATGAACAAGCACCGCCGAGGGCTACAAAAGGAAATAAATGAAAGATAATCCGGTGGGACGAAGCCAGAGTATAGCAGCGAACCGGGCAATGGCGGCCGCCAGACCCAAGCAAGCGAAAGCCGAAAACAAAAACGGATCCCTTCTCTGAGCTCATCGATTGGACGTCCAACAAGGAACAAGAGTCAGCCAATCAGAGGGCGGTGCTTGGCTGAGGCTGATAGCGGAGCGCCGAGAGAACTGTCAGGGGAACGGGGTAAATGTGCGTTCTGCTGATGAGCTGCGATCTCCTAGCAACCGCCCTGTGGCGTTCTGGGGGAGCAGACTGTGCGGGGGTCCGGACAGAGCCTTGTCTTTATGGTTATTAATAATAAAAAATGGGGGAGGGTTATAATAAGTAATCGATCAGGCATGGGGTGAAGTTGGTGCAATCTTTCCCAAAGTGCGGCCGGTTAATATGAAGTAGCGCTTGATCTATTATCTATTGAGATGTAAGGGATGTGGGACACAGGTTTTGTACAAGTCACAGTCTGTCCCATCAGCCGCATCATACATGCAGAGAGTTGCAGTCCAACTAGAGCTGGTGGGATTTCTTTTCAGGGTATAAAGGCTGCTGTGTTTCTGAACAAATGACAGGGCTGCACCTGGAGTAAAAGGAACAGGGTTGTCTAATACATTTAGGGAATGGGGGATGTGATGCAGTTGGGAAGATCTGGCACATGAGGTTTAGTCTCTTTAGACAACAGGCTTGTTAGAAAGCACATGATCAAAACTCCCTCTCTCTCTCTCTCTCTCTCTCTCTCAAAAGTTAAAGGCAAAGCTAAGTATTTTGAAATGTTTTTCAGGTGACGGGGATGTCTAAGGAGACTTAAAGGTCTGTAGCATATGGGCACTCAGCTTACTGAATTCTCCAGAATGAGAGGTGCCCATACAGGATCAGTGTGTTTGTGTCTTCCTCGAATGTGACTAGTGTGTTTGGGTTGTGTGGCTGAGTAAAATCTGGCCTGTATGTCCTCACACAATCTACACTGTGTTTGCAGCCTTTATGGGTATAATATGGGCAGTGTGTTGTGGCTGTATTGGTATAATATGGGCAGTGTGTTGTGGATGTATAGGTTTAATATGGGCAGTGTGTTGTGGATGTATGGGTATAATATGGGCAGTGTGTTGTGGATGTATGGGTATAATATGGGCAGTGTGTTCTGGCTGTATTGGTATAATATTGGCAGTGTGTTGTGGATGTATGGGTATAATATTGGCAGTGTGTTGTGGATGTATGGGTATAATATGGGCAGTGTGTTCTGGCTGTATTGGTATAATATGGGCAGTGTGTTGTGGATGTATGGGTATAATATGGGCAGTGTGTTGTGGATGTATTGGTATAATATGGGCAGTGTGTTGTGGATGTATGGGTATAATATGGGCAGTGTGCTGTGGATGTATGGGTATAATATGGGCAGTGTGTTGTGGATGTATGGGTATAATATGGGCAGTGTGTTGTGGATGTATGGGTATAATATGTGCAGTGTGTTGTGGATGTATAGGTATAATTTGGGCAGTGTGTTGTGGATGTATAGGTATAATATGGGCAGTGTGTTGTGGATGTATGGGTATAATATGGGCAGTGTGTTGTGGATGTATGGGTATAATATGGGCAGTGTGTTGTGGATGTATGGGTATAATATGGGCAGTGTGTTGTGGATGTATGGGTATAATATGGGCAGTGTGTTCTGGCTGTATTGGTATAATATGGGCAGTGTGCTGTGACTGTATTGGTATAATATGGGCAGTGTGTCATGGATGTATTGGTATAATATGGGCAGTGTGTTGTGGATGTATGGGTATAATATAAGCAGTGTGCTGTGTGGTATAATATGGGCAGTGTGTTGTGGATGTATGGGTATAATATAAGCAGTGTGCTGTGTGGGTATAATATGGGCAGTGTGTTGTGGCTGGAACTACTATGGGCAGTGTATGTGGCCTGTATTATCTATACATATTATCTATATAATACACAAAAGCCATGAATATCCTGTAAATGATATCCTTATAAACAGCTTTTAGTGATTTCATCAGTTATAAATGGATCTTAGTTATGTCATTTTTGTCACATGACACTAAAATGTGGATTATAACAATTAAAGTACCCCTCTCTCTCTCTCTCTCTCTCTCTCTCTCTTTCTCTTACTCTTTTTTTTATTTCTGGGTTGGTGTAATTACAGTCCTGGTGCTTGTCTTTCCCAGCAAAACAAGAAGGGAAAATTCTGGATAAGCAGTCTGGCTAAGATTTATTTTAAAGGGTCGGTTCACCGTTGAAGGGTTACTGTCATGGGAAAACATTTTTTTACATTTAATAGTGCTGCTCCAGCAGATTTCTGTAGTGAAATACATTTTTCAAAAGAGCAAACACATTTTTTATATTTCATTTTGAACATGGGGCTAGACATATTGTCAGTTTCCCAGGTGCCCCCAGGCATGTGACTTGTTCTCTGATAAACGTCAGTCACTCTTTACTGTTACACTGCAAGTTGGAGTGATATCACCACCCTTCTCCCCCATCAGCCCATCATCAGAACAATGGATAGGTAACCAGATAACAGCTCCCTGGTAGATATAAAAACAGCACTCAATAGTAAAAATCAATGTCCCACTGTGACTCCTTCGGTTACATTGAGAAACAATAGCCTGTCAGAAAGCAGTTCCATAGTGCAACATTGGCTCTTTCTGAAAGCACATGACCAGGCAAAATGACCAGAGATGGCGTCTACACACCAATATTACAACTAAAAAAAATACACTTTTTGGGTTAGGAATGACATTTTACATGGTAGAGTGAATTATTTACAGTGTAAACAGTGTAATTTAGAAATAAAAACTACACCATAAAAATTGATAGTATCCCTTTAAGTTAACCCTTATTATATTAACGAATGGCCAATTCTAAGCGACTTTTCAGTTGGTCTTCATTATTTATTTTTTATAGTTTTTAATTATTAGGGGCCCACCAAAAAAACTTAGACCAGGGGCCCACTCTCAGTACTATTATTTTTCCTCTCCTTACTCAACCTCTATTCTCCTAGTCTCTTTTCTTTACATACTATAATCTATTATGCCATCTGTTTGGCCTCTTTGTTATCATATAAATAGAGAATGGCCATGAAATAGGCCAAGTTTTTAGCAGCATGAGGGCCCACTGACACCTGGGCCCACCAGGAGTTTTCCTTGTATCCCGGTGGGCCAGTGCGACACTTTGTCTCCTTCTTTTGACTCTTTCCAGCTTTCAAATGGGGGTCAGTGACACATGTATTGCTACCTTTTAATACTCATCTTTTTATTTGGTCCCTCTTCTATTCATATTCGCTTATTATAATCAATGCATGGTTGCAAAGCTAATTTGGACCCTAGCAACCAGATTACTGAAATTGAATGCTGGATTCAGCTGGCTGCTGAATAAAAAGCTAAATAACACAAAAAGCACAAATTTAAAAAAAAAACTATTTCAAATTGCATCAGACTATCCCTCTCCACATCATAATAAAAGTTTGTTTAAAGTTGAAGAGCGCATTTAAAGGCAAACTGTCATTTTTGGAGCACAAAGAATTTGCCAGGGTCTCAAGTGGCAGTTGATGCCACAAACATGTTACAAGCACAAACGTTCTCATATGATGTTTAATCTCAGAGACTACTAAAATAACCACTCACTTACTGACTTCAGTCACTCGAGGAGTACCCCCATACTTTTCTCTATTTTTTTTTTTTAATTTTCAGGGTGTGCAGACAAATTGCTCTCTGCATGCTCTGCCACCATTGCATTGCTTTGGCTGTAGGTAAAAATGATCAGAACAGAAGTCAAGAGGTGCCACAGAACTGCATCAATAACCCTCAATCCACCAGGGTCTCAGGATTATTGAGACTTCCCATACATGCCCAGATGGTTGGTCAGTATGGTTATAATGAACCAAACTATCTAATGCAATCTGTGAATTTATGAACTGCTTAAGCCTTACTCTTGAACGCATCTTGTTTCAGCAAGTCTTAAATCAGTATAAATGTTATATACACAGTGGTGTTTGCCCGGAATGGTCCTGAAAAGGATATTAATGTTATGATGCCATTATTATTGATGAGTGCCCATATACTACAGACCTCTTCATTGTTTACATTCCCTTTAAGGGCAGAGACAGACGAGAAGATTCAGGGAGATTTAGTCGCCCAGCGACAAATAGCCTCTTCTTCGGCGACTAATCTCCCTGAACTGCCTCCCCCCGGCTACAATCTAAATCACAATCGGAGCGTTTTGTTTTCCTAAGTCGCCCAAATTTGCCCCACGAGCAAACTTTGGACGACTTCGGAAAACAAAGTGCTCCGAGTGCCATCCTGCCGGTGATTTAAAGTCTAGCCAGCGGGGAGGCAATTCGGGGAGATTAGTCACCCAAAGAAGAGGTGATTTGTCGCCAGGCGACTAATCTTCCAGAATCTTCACATGTGTATCTTCCCTAAAGGAGTGGGTCACGTTTATGTTAACTGTTAGTATGTTATAGAATGGCCAATGCTACGCAACTTTACAATTGGTCTTCATTATTTGTTTTTCATAGTATTTGCCTTTTATGTCTGACTCTTTCCAGCATTCAAATAGGGGTCACTGACCCCAACTAAAAAGAACAAATGCTCTGTAAGGCTACACATTTATTGTTATTGCTAGTTTTTATTACTCATCTTTCTATTCAGGCCTCTCCGATTCATATTGCAGTCTCTTATTCAGCTCAATGCATGGTTGCTAGGGTCATTTGGACCCTAGCAACAAGATTACTAAAACTGGAAAACTGCTAAATAACTAAAAAAAACACAATTAATAATAATAATGAAAAACAATTAAAAATGATCAGTCTCAAAATCATACTAAAGGTTAAATCAAAGGCGAACAACCCTTTATGTCTTCATAGACATCCTCATCACCTTCACTGTCTGAAAAACATTTCATCATAGTTTGTGTTGATCATGTGCTTTCTAACAAGCCTGTTGTCTAAAGAGACTAAACCTCATGTGCCAGATCTTCCCAACTGCATCACATCCCCCATTCCCTAAATGTATTAGACAACCCTGTTCCTTTTACTCCAGGTGCAGCCCTGTCATTTGTTCAGAAACACAGCAGCCTTTATACCCTGAAAAGAAATCCCACCAGCTCTAATTGGACTGCAACTCTCTGCATGTATGATGCGGCTGATGGTGATGGGACAGACTGTGACTTGTACAAAACCCGTGTCCCACATCCCTTACATCTCAATAGATAATAGATCAAGCGCTACTTCATATTAACCGGCCGTACTTTGGGGCACATTGCACCAACTTCACCCCATGCCTGATCGATTATTTATTATAACCCTCCCCCATTCTTTATTATTATTAATCATAAAGACAAGGCTCTGTCCGGACCCCCGCACAGTCTGCTCCCCCAGAACGCCACGGGGCGGTTGCTAGGAGATCGCAGCTCATCAGCAGAACGCACAATTACCCCGTTCCCCTGACGGTTCTCTTGGCGCTCCGCTAGTCAGCCTCATCCAAGCCCCGCCCTCTGATTGGCTGACTCTTGTTCCTTGTTGGACGTCCAATCGATGAGCTCAGAGAAATGATTTGTTTTCGGCTTTCGCTTGCTTGGGTCTGGCGGCCGCCATTGCCCGGTTCGCTGCTATACTCTGGCTTCGTCCCACCGGATTATTTTTCATTTATTTCCTTTTGTAGCCCTCGGCGGTGCTTGTTCATTCCGGGGCGCGGTATCTTTTCTCACACCGTGGGACCGGGCGCGGGTCTGACAGGCCTCGTTCCCACGTACGGGCTGGAGCTCCGGCCTTATCCAGCTGCTTTATAGGTGCGTATTTGTGTGGGACTCGGGCAGCACTGGCACCGGTGTCTTCACCTCCCTGTTACCCATAAGCTTCAGTGTCTTTATTTCTATATATTTCTCTCGTATACAGGAGCCTTTCTCTGACTTCATTATATTATTCTATATTTACCTCTATATCTTATAGTTACACTGCTCATATCCACAGGGAATCCTCCTACTGCCCCTGTGTCTTTACTCAACTACATTGTCTGTCTCTGGAACTATAGCTCTCATACACCTTGACTATCCTGATAACACTTACTTGTCATTAGTCACTTGTGTCCTGTCACCCCTAACATATCCCTCATGTATAAAGTACAAGGCTGCAGGCTGAGTTATACAGGGAACTCTGAGTATCACTCATGTATTATAAGAGATAATGTACCCCCTACTGTAAATGATAAGGATATTAGAAGTCACTGAGGGGTTATGTGACCATATAAAGGCACAAGGCTGCAGGCTGAGTTATACAGGGAACTCAGAGTATCACTCATGTATTATAAGGGATAATGTACCTCCTACTGTAAATGATAAGGATATTAGAAGTCACTGAGGGGTTCTGTGACCATATAAAGACACAAGGCTCCAGGCTGATTTATACAGGGAACTCTGAGTATCACTGATGTATTATAAGGGATAATGTACCCCCTACTGTAAATGATAAGGACATTAGAAGTCACTGAGCGGTTCTGTGACCATATAAAGGCACAAGCAACCCCACATTGTTTTCCAAACCCACCCAACCATGGGTATCTGATTTACTTGAACATCACTAATACCCTTCTAGCATTATTGAATTTGTGCTCCTGCAACATCCAGGACAGTGAAGTTGCCTAAGTGTGCATACATATAAATAAATATGTGTGTGTGTGTATATATATATATATATATATATATATATATATATATATATATATATATATATATATATATATATATATATATATACAAGTGACCTACAGGAGCCTTGCTATAGAGGCTGAGTTATTTATCATAAGCTTTCACTTGAACTGCTTTGTGATGACAATTGAATGAATTAAATGAACAGTTGCTCTCTGCACCTCAGATATGTTAAATGGCAGTTGATGTTTCACATGCAGTGATGGAGGCATTGGCACTGTACTATCAATACATACCAGCAGTCACTTTTAGGTTGCCTGTGTAGTGTGATAAATCTACATCTCTCTTTATTCTTGCTCTTCATTATTTACTTATTTCTTGATCTTCAGGCAATTTAAAGGATTGTATATCCACAAGTTATTCATGGGCTTGTATTTAAAAGAATAATTAGAACCCTGGACATATGCCTTACCTGGACCCACTGCAAAAATGTGTGTGTGTGTGGGGGGGGGGGCGTTGTGTGTCTCCTTGGCAAGTGGCTGTACAATAGTTTGCCATTCTTTAAAGGAAAACTAAAGCTTAACTACAGAAGTAGACTAGACATGTTGTACATTATGTTTTGGGTTTCTGTACCAGCCCAAGGCAACCACAGCCCTTTAGCAGTAAAGATCTGTGTCTCCAAAGATGCCCCAGTAGCTCCCCATTTTCTTTTCTGCTGATTCACTGCACATGCTCTGTCTGCTGTCACTTACTGAGCTTAGGGACCCACTCACAATATACAGTACACATAGAATAGAAATGTCACAATATAAGTCTGATTAGTAATTAATACACATAATTACTACATGGTAGCACAGAAAACAGTGCAATTAGCCCTGTATCATCAGCTTATATTACATAAATAAGTTCACTATTTAAAATGAGATTTTTTGCCGTATTCATTTATAGGGTTTAGATCTCCTTTTAGGTTGTAATGGCCATGACTGTGAATCAAAATATTGTCCTGCCAATATATTCTGTTTGATATTTGTAAAGGTACTCTGTGTACAGTGCGACTGCCAGTGTTTTTTCGTCCTTCCTTTATCTCAAGTGCTTGTACTTTTTCTACTCTTCTTCTAGTTACATTAGGGAAAATCATATCATACTTACCGAGATTTTCCTTTCCTGGACTGTAACACGGCAGTGGGCAACAACGGGGTTAATCCCCTCCAGCCTCGCGATGGGACAGGAAATACTAAATAAAAACAGCTCCCGCCCCCTGGCCGCCATCTTTGATTCTGGAGTCTCCCCCATGAGGGTGGGAAGCCATGCCCACTGCCGTGTTACAGTCCAGGAAAGGAAAATCTCGGTAAGTATGATATGATTTTCCCTATTCCTGTTCCTTAACACGGCAGTGGGCAACAACGGGATGTACCAAAGAATACACAACAATAAAGAGGGAGGGCGATTTCTAAATATTTAATGCTGAATTCAGTACTGAAGTTGCAAAAGAGGAAGGTTTTTTTGCAAACACATCAAATTTATAGTGATTAACAAATGTCTGGAAAGATGACCAGACGGCTGCTCTGCAGATTTCTTCTGAAGTGGTCCCTGCATGGAAGGCCCATGATGCCGCCATGCCTCTGGTTGAATGTGCCTTAATGGAAGAGGGTACTGAGTTGGAGTTTAAAGTATAGGCCATCTGGATACACTCCTTGATCCATCCTGCTATCGTGGATTTAGAAGGCTGAGCTCCTGCCTTTTTTCCCTGCGGGATCACCAAGAGGGAGTCTGAAGTTCTTATATTCTGTACTCTTTCTAGGTAGGTCTTCAGGCATCTCACCACATCCAGATTGTGCCATGTTTGTTCCGCCTCCGATTCAGGTTTAGGAAAGAAGGTAGGTAGTACAATGTCCTGGGAGGTATGGAATGGAGAGACCACCTTGGGGATAAATTTATCTGCAGTTTTTAGTACTACCTTATCCTGCAGAAAGGTAAGTTTTCCTTCCTTTATTGATAAGGCTTGCAGTTCTCCGACCCTCCTAGCGGAGGTGATTGCCAATAGAAAACATATTTTTAAGTTGAGCAACTTTAGCGATATATTCTGTAATGGTTCGAAGGGCTCAGAGGTAAGTGTCTTCAGAACCAGACTTAAATCCCAGGGAGGAACTTGAGGTCTAGTGACTGGTACCAGTCTTTTTACTCCCTGGAAGAATTTCTTAATCAGGGTATGCTGAGACCAGTTGATTTTTGAAAAGTGAGATATTGCAGTGACCTGGCCTCTGAGAGTAGCAAGGCTGAGCTTCAGTTCCAGTCCCTTCTGTAAAAATTCAACCACCTGAACTTCCGAGATGTCACTAGGATTGATTCCTGCTTTCTTGCACCAATCAATGAACTTTTCCCAGGTGGAGAAGTATTTTTGCAGGGTGTTGGGTTTTCTGGCTGCTATCAAGGTAGTTATGGAGGCTTCAGAGAGCCCTGTAGATAAGAGGTTCAGCCTTTCAAGAGCCAAGCCGTTAAGTTCCACCTGTCTGGATGTGGGTGGACTATTTCCCCCTGTGTCATTAGATCCTCCCAGGGAGGGAGACTGAGTGGGGAGTCCCTGGATAGAATCCAGATTTGAGAGAACCAAGATCTCTTTGGCCACCAAGGTGCCACCAGGACTACTTCTGCATGATCCTCCTTTATCTTCCTCAGAACCCTTGGGATCAGAGAGAAAGGAGGGAAGATGTATGCTCTGCGAAACCTCCATATCATCGAAAATGCGTTCACTTTCCACGCATTCTGCTCCATTGTCCATGACACAAACTTTGGAAGTTTCGTGTTCACACTCGATGCCATCAGATCGAGACAAAATGGGCCCCATCTTGCAGATATCATGTTGAAGGCCGATTGGTGCAGTTCCCATTCTCCGGGTGTGGACATTGTTCTGCTCAACCTGTCTGCTTGTACATTCTGCAGCCCCGGAATGTACTCTGCCTTCAAATCCTTCAAGTTCTTCTCTGCCCATGTGAATATAATCATGGTCAAGTCTAATAAGCTTTT
Source organism: Xenopus laevis (assembly GCF_017654675.1). Classification (NCBI taxonomy): domain Eukaryota; kingdom Metazoa; phylum Chordata; class Amphibia; order Anura; family Pipidae; genus Xenopus; species Xenopus laevis. Next base: position 14,699,177 of record NC_054378.1, read on the forward strand.
TGATCTTGTCCCTCCTTGCTTGTTCAAGTATCTGACCGAGGTCATGTTGTCCGATTTTATCAGTATTGACTTGTTTCGACAATGTTTTCTGAAAGTTAGTAGTCCTAGCCATATTGCCTTGAGCTCCTTCCAATTGGAAGACCTTGCAACTTCCACTGGAGCCCATTTGCCCTGAGTTTCGACTCCTTGCATGTGGGCTCCCCATCCCCATTTGCTTGCATCTGTGGTTAACACTATCCAAGTCGGTTGGCTCAAAGATACTGGGTGTTCTAGATTCGTTGTTTTTGTCCACCATTTTAATGACTGGATCGTGGATGGTGATAAATGAATCTGTTGATGGGGCCGAAGGTGATTGTGATCCCATCTGGATAGGAAGTTGTTTTGTAGGATTCTGACATGATAGGGAGCCCACTTCACGCAGTCCACTGTGGAAATGATCTTCCCCAGTAATCTCTGGCAGTTTACTGCTGAATGTACTGGCCTGGCTCTGAAGGTCCTTATGGATGCTTGGATGTCCCGAATTCTCCTTACTGGAAGGGAGAGATTGAAGTTCCTTGTGTCTATTATTACTCCCAAGAATTCCATCTGCTGGGCAGGGGAAGAGATGCTTTTCTCCCAGTTCAATATCCATCCCAGACTTTGGAGAAGATCGGACACCCTTGTTCGATGGTCCTCTAGAATCTCCTTCGAAGCTGCTTTGATGAGGATGTCGTCCAAGTAAATAAACAACTGGATCCCTTGCAATCTTAGGTGAGCTATGATGGGTGCCATGATCTTTGTAAACAGCCTTGGGGCTGTTGCCAAACCAAAGGGAATTACGTTGTATTGGAAATGATCGTTTAAGACTTTGAAACGAAGGAATTTCCTGTGAGCTTCTTTTACTGAGATATGCCAATATGCATTCTTTATGTCTAGCTTTACCAGCCAGTCGTCTGGGTCCACACACTGGGTGATAGACCTCAGGGTTTCCATCTTGAAGGATGGGACATCCAACCGTTGGTTCAGCGTTTTGAGATTGAGGATTGCTCTGAACTCTCCGTTCTGCTTTTGTCTGAGGAAAAGGTGGGAGTAATTTCCTGAAAATCTTTGCTCTTGTGGCACCTTTGATATCACTTTTTCTTTCAGTAAGTTTTGGATGATGGACTTTAAAGTGAGGGACTTCTTTGCCGACCTTGGTTTGTCTGAAGAAACAAACTGATGGGGAAGATTCCCGTGCAGATTTATTCCATACCCTTCTGCTATCACGTCCATAATCCACTTGTTCGGACAAACTCGAGCCCACATTGCACTGTATGATGTTAATCTTCCTCCCACATGCAACGGGACTCCCACACCTTCATGCTCTGGGTTTCTCGGGCTTAGTGTTGGCCCCTTTGGACTGAAAGGACTGATTTCTATAGTTAGGCCCTTGTCTCCATGGCCTAGAGAACGGTTTGCTTGGCTTGTATTGTCTGACTTCTTTGAAATTTCCTCTGATGTTTCTAACTGGATTTCTTTTTTCCCTGCGATCCTGCGGGAGAAAAGAGGATTTTCCGGCAGACGCCTTGGAAATAATCTGGTCTAGTTCTGGACCAAACAACAAGTTCCCCTTGAAGGGAAGGCTGCATAAATTATGTTTTGATTGGGCATCCGCATGCCACTGTCTTAACCATAGCCCTCTCCTGGCCACCACAGACAGACTCATGGATTTAGCTGCCAATTTTATGGATTCTAGAGAGACTTCGGCCGCAAACTCGTTGGCCAGTTTTATATCTTGTAGCAACTCGACCAACTTTCCTCTATCTGTACCACTTTTAATGGCGTCTTCAAGTTCTTGAAGCCAAATTTTGTTAGCCCTTGTTACAGAAGTTGTTGCTATGGCCGACTTACAGGCTGCCCCATTGGCGACGTAAACCCTCTTAAGGGCTCCATCCTGTCGCCTCTCCATGGTGTCTCTAAGGGAAACACCCTCATCCACTGGTAGCGTGGTCCTCCTGGCCACTCTGGTGATTGCCGCATCCACCTTAGGAGGGTTCTCCCACACCTTAGCCACATCTGTTGGAAAGGGGAGTAGTTTCTTAATTTTCCTAGGAACAACTTGCTTCCGATCAGGGTTATCCCATTCGGATTGGATGGAAGTTTTGATTACCTCGTGCACTGGGAAGAGGTGGTTCTTTTTTGAGGATGATTTAAACATTTTATCTTGCTTTACCGGAGATTTTTCCTGATCTTCCAGATCCAAGGTTTTCCTTACTGCTTTAATCAGTGGTTCAACCATGTCAGTATTGAAGGCTGACTCATCCTCCTGTACAGAGTCTCTGTCTGAAATTTCCCCTTCCGTATCGCTAGATATCTCTGAAGTAGCCACCCCCCCTATGTTCAAGGGGGTAATTACTCCTGAACTGCTTCTGCCTGCAATGGAAGCTGCTCTTTGATCTAAACCTTTCAGTACGTTCTCAGTGACTTGTGTCATCATAGAAGCTACAGATTGATTTATAGTCTCTTTCATCCAACCCATCTCCCTTCTCTGCTAGGAGGACTCCTAAATAAAAATAAAATACATATCAGTAATGTTTACTGTGATCCAATAGTGTTTGAGGGCCCCTCCCCCGATTATTGTTGTGTTCACCTCTCAACAAACATCACTCACCCCCTTGAGCCCGAGTGAGACCTTCGGCAGCTCATTGCAAAAATAAGGATCCTCCAGTAGCACCTGTAAAATTTCACTATTTAATTCTTGTCCCAGAAGGATCCCTATGGGCTTAAGCAATGGTCAGGGGAAAGGCATACTTACAACAGTACCCTCCTGACAGCACAATTGGCACCAGACACTCCTTACCAGTTCAGCAGCCATAGGGGAGAAAAAGCGCTTCCTTTAAACTTGAGCGCCAAGCCTCAGGCGTCTTCCGCGTCTACTTCCGGGTTCGCGTGTTCGCGCATGCGCAAAAGCGCCAGCGCCATCTTGGAGGCTGACGTCAGCGTCTTATCGCGCACATTGCCTGGGGAGGCGTTTGCGACTTACGGCGCTGTTGGCACACATGGCCCAGGCCTGCCAAGGCTTCTCTGGAGACACACAAGAGGTAACCAACCCCGGTCCCAGGACTTCAGAAAGGGGAGAGGTACCCAGTCTGGACTATTGGGGGTGACGACAGGAGAAAAAAAGATGGCGGCCAGGGGGCGGGAGCTGTTTTTATTTAGTATTTCCTGTCCCATCGCGAGGCTGGAGGGGATTAACCCCGTTGTTGCCCACTGCCGTGTTAAGGAACAGGAATGTCTTCCTGAAGTTTAGTCCATCTATGTTCTGGTGGTGTCGCCTGACTTCCTACTGACTTTTGTAAGAAGCACCATAAGTTCTTTCTGTCCAAACAAGTGTTTGCTTGCTTACAATGCTGGGAGAAGTAGGTCACAAGACCTAGAAAACGGAGAGTCAGCTGTCCCATTTTATCTGTTTTTGTCATCTCCAGCCCTTGGCCAAAAATGTGGTTGAGCTGTTTGGAAAGCAAAACATTGCTGCTCATCCTAATATATATCTGTCTCTCTAGTTAGAAGAGATGCACTGAATCCAGCATTCATTTTGGGAATCCAAAGTGCTCTGCTGAATTGAATCCAAAGTCTTCAAATGACTTGACTTTAAAAGTTCAGATCTACTGAGTGTAACTCCAAAGCCAAAACTCACAAGCAAAATAGTGAAAAAGAAGAAAATGCCACCTTCTGTTGTCATGGGGTCTAAAGTCATGTGATTTTAAAGGGAACCTGTTGGCTAAATATATTATCCCCAACCAAAGGCATGGAATAATAGAGCCTGTCGCTAGCGAAAATTCACCAGCAATCTTATCCGCAGGGACATCACCAATTTACTAACAGGCGTAGAGGACAATTTGTTGGGAAAAAGACTAATGCTACTTTTGCTCCCTATTGCCAGGCAAATTCGAAATTTTAGTGCATTAGCGTAGTGGTAGCAAATTTACACCTGCGAAGTGGCACGAAGTATGGCGAAGCCTTCGCAAGTGAAAATTCCCCCTTTAGTGAATTTGCCCCATAGAGAGAGCCTCTTTAAAGGACCAGTAACGTCAAAAATTTTTTTTACAAAATTCGTTAGTATACATCGAAATATAAACACCAACACACTTTAAAATTTTAAATTGCAAAGCCTTTATTAAAAAATAACTTACTGAAACTCCACTTCCTGTCCTCTTCAGAAACGGCGATACGGCGACCATCCTTCCTGCAGCAGTTGATTTCTTCTCCCTGGCTATCTCTCCTGGCCACTCTATGTCTGCCGCGCTCTGCCAGCAAGATTGACAGCCAGCTTCTTCTTCTCCAGTCACTTCTTGATGCAGCCGTACTGGTCCTGGTGGTGATCATCTACGGGGCTTGCACAAAACCGGCGTGCGCTGGACTTCTCCCTGCACACTCGGTGTGCTGCTGCTGCGGACTCTGAGCCCTGCTGCCCCTTTGTTTCCCGTGCACCCTGTGTAATGGAGGTCCCTGCTGACTGGGGGTCTGCGGCGGAGAGCGCTTGTTGTTGCTCCCACCGCCGGGCCTGTCACTCCTGATCGCTGCTCTCATGGAAAGTAGCGCTGCGCCCAGTTCCAATGCAAGAAAGGGTTTCCTGCGCTATTCAGGTGCGCTCTGCTCAGTATCGACAGTGCTAAAGTTATGAGAGAAACAGAGACAGCACTGAGGTTACAGGAAGAAGGACAATATTGAGAGTAACAGCAGCGGAGAAAGAACTAGAGCTGAGTAGGAAGCCTCCCAGACAAAGAGGCTGTGCGTGCGCTTCAGTTCAGACGGCAGCGCCTGGGACAGCGCTACGGACAGCACACAAAAGCAGCAGCACTGCGGGACAGGCTCTCCATGGCGCTACTATCCATGAGAGCAGCGATCAGGAGTGACAGGCCCGGCGGTGGGAGCAACAACAAGCGCTCTCCGCCGCAGACCCCCAGTCAGCAGGGACCTCCATTACACAGGGTGCACGGGAAACAAAGGGGCAGCAGGGCTCAGAGTCCGCAGCAGCAGCACACCGAGTGTGCAGGGAGAAGTCCAGCGCACGCCGGTTTTGTGCAAGCCCCGTAGATGATCACCACCAGGACCAGTACGGCTGCATCAAGAAGTGACTGGAGAAGAAGAAGCTGGCTGTCAATCTTGCTGGCAGAGCGCGGCAGACATAGAGTGGCCAGGAGAGATAGCCAGGGAGAAGAAATCAACTGCTGCAGGAAGGATGGTCGCCGTATCGCCGTTTCTGAAGAGGACAGGAAGTGGAGTTTCAGTAAGTTATTTTTTAATAAAGGCTTTGCAATTTAAAATTTTAAAGTGTGTTGGTGTTTATATTTCGATGTATACTAACGAATTTTGTAAAAAAAAAATTTGACGTTACTGGTCCTTTAAAGTGCTGCCTAATTCTGGGTTTTCATAAGGACCAAGTGTGCTGAAAGTCTTTTCCTTCAGAATAAAATAAGTGTCCTGATATGTATTATTTACAATGCACATTGAATAAAAAATTATTTGTGTGTGGTTCGGCACCTTTATTTTACAGCTTTATTGTGAGAGGTTGGCAACACCTGCTCATGAACTGGTTGGTTGGCAGTGTTGTTTATGGCAGTGACCTGCTTGAAGTACTCCTGGAAAGAGTATATACAGCTTACTCCTATTGGCAAGGTCTTTTGTCCCATATACATTATAACTGATCAGTCCTACTGGATGGACTCAATCCTATCTCGCATTATACATTACGGTTGGTAGAGCCTTTTTTATGCCACCTGCCATACTTATCCTCATGGAGACCCATCATCTCTGCATCTCACTTGCCCATCTTGCTCCCACTCAACGCCATAATTTCTACCACCATGCTACTACAAACAGGAGCCCTTCATTCCTCCTACCTTACATCTTCTAGCAGGACTTCATCATTCCACCTAGTGGCAAAACACCCTTGTCCTTCCCAACAGCAGAATTCCTTAGTTTCTCCTAATTACAAGTACCCTTTTATTAGCAAGCACACCACCATTCTTCCACTGGCAGGATTCTTCACCCCCCATCATGCTCCCACTGGCAGGATCCTTCACCCCCCCCCCCATCGTGCTCCCACTGGCAGGATCCTTCACCCCCCATTGTACTGCCCCTGGCAGGATCCTTCACCCCCCCATCATGCTCCCACTGGCAGGATCCTTCACCCCCCATCATGCTCCCACTGGCAGGATCCTTCACCCCCCATCATGCTCCCACTGGCAGGATCCTTCACCCCCCATCATGCTCCCACTTGCAGGATCCTTCACCCCCCCCCATCGTGCTCCCACTGGCAGGATCCTTCACCCCCCCATCGTGCTCCCACTGGCAGGATCCTTCACCCCCCCCATCATACTCCCACTGGCAGAATCCTTCACCCCCCATTGTGCTCCCACTGGCAGGATCCTTCACCCCCCCCCATCATGCTCCCACTGGCACAATGGTTTGATTCGCCCCCTCCATTTCTTTCACACTGGTAGGATCCTTTCTTCCATCCACCTTACTCCATCTGGCAAGATTTTTCACTACTTTCCCCTCACTATACTCCCATTGTCAGTATTCCTTCATCCTTCTCACTTGCAGGACTGTGTCTTCCTCATTGCTCCCCCTGTCAAAATCCTTTCTTTTTACCACAGCGCTTCCAGCGGTCAGACCAATTTCATTTTCCTGCTGTCAGTGGCAGTGCAGTTCAGGGCTACATGAATATTGTTAGTAATAAAGATAGAGCTACTGCATCAATTATTTTAACTTGTAATACATTTTGTAGTTTTGGTATTAGAATTAAAGGGTATTATACAATAAGTGTATTATTGTTTTTAAGCTATGCAAAGCTTTACAGAGATTATTCACCAGCCCCTGCCCCAGAGGAGTTTACAATCTAAGTCCCATGTCACATTTACACACACTTGGGTCAGTTTTAACTGAAGCCCATTTACCTGCCTGTTCTCCCCACCAACACAGGGAAAACATATGACTGAAGGTTGGTTTTGTGTTAATATTTAAATATGAATTTATTTTAAAGTTTACTCTTTTTAATTGCAGCAATGTACCCTTTAGCCCTATATGTGAATTGAAAGAGCCAAAAAGGGGTTAATGTTTTAGCCTGTGCAACAAGATAGAGAGGGATTCTGACCTTATGTGAACACTCAGCCCACGATCATAATTCTCTTGTCCCCATCCAACCTTTGAAATAGAAGAGGCAGCTCAGAGAAGCCGTTTTGGTCCAAAAGAGATCATTGGCACCGCTGCTCCCCTCTAGGGCACAGGGCAGGTCTAAACAGCCAGAACTGTATCCAGTGACTATTAACCACTTAGGGTAGCAGTAACATGCATATGCTAAGTCAGTGCACGATTTAAAGGGGAAATGTCCAATTTTGTAAACCATTATATATATATATATATATATATATATATATATATATATATATATATATATATATATATATATATATATATATATATATATATATATATATATATATAAATATATATAAATAAAAGCAAGGTCGGCCAGACCCCCTCCCCCAATCTGCCAGCCCCCCAAAAAAACAAGAGGCATGTGCAAGGGGGGCCCCCAGAAATTTGAAGCCCCCAATCTTCAGTCCAACCCTGTATATAAGTATAATAGTAAATTGCTTTATTGCTCCCTTTCTTGTGTAGAACCTACCATAGACATTTTCCCTTTTCTCACTAGAGCCTGCTTGTTGCCAGACCCTTTGTTCACACCAAGACCATATAGAGCTGACTTGGGCTTTCGCTTACCCAAAGCATTCTTGTGCATAAAACTTTTCGTCATATGTTTGGAGAGCTTTCTTTCGCCCAGAACATGCTCAAACCTTATCTCAAGAGTTTTCTCATGCTCATGCTAGAGAATCTCGACCTCTGATAAGAGCCTTCTTATGCCCAAACGATAAATTCATGCCCAGAGCATTCACAAACCTTGTCCAATAGAGCCTTGCCATGCCAACACTCTTCTTCTTGAACATGATTGTTCATACTCATGCTTACAGTATTTTCTTGACTATTCTCCTACCTACAGCTTTCTCCTGAATAGAACATGCTTGATCCAAGAACATGCTCATACCTAGGAGTAGGGATGCACCAAATTCGGGCAGGATTCGGTCTTTTTCAGCAGGATTCGGCTGAATTCTTCTGCCCGGCCAAACCCAATTCTAATTTGCATATATTTTCCCCTCCAACCCTAATTTGTATATACAAATTAGGATTCGGTTCTGTATTTTGCGAAGGATTCGAGGGTTCGGCCGAGTCCAAAATAGTGAATTCGGTGCATCACTAGGAGATAGTGATGTGCGCGGGTCAGGGTTTCCCTGACCCGCACCTGAACCTAACCCGCCCTGCACCAACCCGCACCCGCTTCCAGGGGTCCTTTTATAGACCCACGCCGCCCTGCCGATGACGTCACAATGACATCACAAAAGGGGCAGGGCGAGCAGACGCGAGAGTATAAAACAGGAACCCGGAAGTTGGGTGCCACCATTTGAAGGTGGCGGGCGGGGAGAGCAGGAGAAGAGCACTCCGAGGTCGACCCGAACCCGCCCGTCCCGCGGGTATCGGGTCGGCCTGCACATCACTACTCGTGCTTAGAGCCTACATCTGACTAGACTATCTCATGACTCTACAGTGATAAATGTCCTGCAGTCGGTTCGGTACCTGCAGGTTGCCCGCAAAAAAAAAAGTGTGTACCTTGCGGGATAAGGGTAGGATTTTCCGGTGCAGGTTGATTTGTGGGTCGGATTACGGGTCTTCTCTATATTTCTTATTTTATGTTATATTGTCTGTATTTTACTCCTTTTAAAATTTAACAAAACTTTTTTCTGTTTGCTGCAACTTATGATGATGTCTCTTCTGGCTTGCAGCAACAGCACTTCCTGTTTAATGGTGGTCGACGGGTTGCGGATCGGGTTGCAGATAAGGCAGTTGCGGGCCAGGTCGGATAGTGGATCCAAGAGGGTAAATATGCGGGTTTGGGTCCAGTCCGGGTTTCAAAAATTGGTTCCACACAGGACTAACAGTGATCAAAAAGTATTTGCATTAGTTACTTTACCCCTAAAGTAAAACAAAAGTTTAGTTGGGTAACTTCCTACTTGGGTATAAATGACCAAAACATTGAGTGTATGGGTCAGTGACAAGATCAAGTGTCAGATGAAGGCCTTGCTTCATTTATTTTGATACAGCAGACAAGTCCAGAAATGGCAGCAGAATGAACATTCCGAAATGAGTAGTTTGTGGCCGTGCTTTGCATGTGCTAAATTTTTAAGGAGGTAAAACTGCTGCTTTTGCTTTAATGAAGGATGAATGCATTTGTGCTAAGTACTTCTGGGATTCATTGCTTAACTTCAAATACTTAACGTTATATTTAGGCTGCCGTGCACCTCAGAGATATAGCTGCTGAAAGTGCTGAGCTTGGTACGGATGCCACCAAAACGCTGAGTTTGGCATGAGGCACCAGCGAGGAAGAGAGGGATGCGCCTGGAGGCTGCTGTGTTCCTATTGGTCCCAGTGTGCTGCCTTCCTGTTAGTGCTGCTCTCAGGAACATGGCTCAAGGCCATAGCTGATTTAATGAGTTGCTGTAATCCCAGTGTGTCTGTTCAACTTCTTATGAAACATTTTAAATGTCCTTTAAAGCTTTGGCATGCACTTTCTACTTAGCTATACCTAGTGCTTCCACTTCTCTGTGTATTTACCTCGAAGAACAGTCTGCCACCCAGTGGGACACTCTTTAGCTGTGAAAAGCACTTTCAGATTCCAGGTTGGACTTCTAGGGTCCAGATTATTGAGTTACAGAAGGAAAAGTGTTAAAGTGGAAGACAAAGCAGAAATGCTCAATCGTAATTTAAGTCACAGCTGCGGTATACTTAGCACTGGATCACCTGTATTGCTTCAATAAACCATAATACTGCATTTTAGCTGATATCCACTGTTACTTCTCTCTAGGTATACAGACACGATGGATACTGACCTTAGTCCCCAGGACCGGAAGGACTTGGACAAGTTTGTCAAATTCTTTGCGCTAAAGGTACAGAAATAACGTTTGCAGTGACGTCTGAGTTTCTGAAACATTTTTTATATAAGAATTGTACAAATTACCATTTAAAAGCCCATTTCACCTTTCATTGTTTCTTATTCACCTTTCCTTTTTTTCTCTCCAAGACCCAGTATGTTCTTTCTTTTCCTGATCCAAACCCTTTCACTCCAAATTATGAATCATTTCAACCTTTTCTTTTTCTCATCTCCCTTATTCTATACTTGTGGTCATTTTTTTCCTTTCCTTTATACGCAATATGTTGGCGCTATATAAATACATGTTAATAATAATAATAAATAATAATAAAATGATTGTTCCCTCTGGCTCCAGATTTTCATCCCCTCCTTCCATATTCTCTCCACTTCTTTATATTTTTACTTTTTATTAAACCTCCCCATCATTTACTTGATCCTCAACTCATTGTCGTTCAGCACAGCCACCTTTTATCTCTCCATCTTTACCCGATTCCCTAACCCAATCCCCATCTTCCATCATTTCCCTAATCCCATTCAATATCTATCATCCATTCCCTAAATCTGGCCATAGATGTAAAGATTTTTAAAAGATCTTTTTGTTATACTTAGACCAAGCTTATCTTGAAACGATCGTTTAATTGTACGATTTGTCAATCAACTAAAAAGCCCATTTCAAGCGATGTTGTCTAGTTGAAGCCAGGAAAACTGATGGTAGCTGCCTGCTTGGCCCTGCAAACATAGATAGATTTCACTATGCCTGATGAAAATTTTTAACCCGGCGGATCAATTTCTGACAGATGTCGGACAAAAAATCATTAGATGCACGATTGTTCGATTCCCACTAACCTCACGATAATTTGTTGGATTGCACTAAAATCGGTCGTTCACCAAAGAAAAATCTATGCGTCTATGGGGACCTTAATCCTAATTTTGCCAATCCTCTTTTTCTGTCCTCTCCATAGCCCCTTTTCTCTGTATTTTTTCACTGACTTCTGTGCTTTTTCTGAATCACGTGACCTGCTTCTACCAACCTTTGTCATTATGACTTATGGTGAAACAGGCCAGTGGTTACATCAAGCAGCAGACAAGTAGACATGTCCAGTATATTATCAGATAGTAGTCAGGCCAGGTGGCTGATAAACACTGAATTTGGTAAACATCCAAAAAAGTCATACCAGTAAAACTACATAGTGCAAGGACAGGGATAATCGTCTTGACAGTTTTAGGTAATTCCAGTTAAAAAGAACATTGATAAAGCAGCTACTGCAACACACAGCGTTTTCTGCCCAAAATCCATGTGCAGTCACACACAGGCTGGTAGTGGTCCGTACTGCTGTTTTCTTTGCTGGCAACAAAAAATATATGTGACAGCCTAGGATTGATATTCTCTGTGTATGGCAGCCATCAACAAGGAGCTTATTATGTGTAATACAGAAGGGATCTCTCCAAGCAAACTTACTTGTTTTGTGTTTACTGTCTCCATAATTAATTCCCCAGAGTGTGCAGGTGATTGTACAAGCTCGACTCGGAGATAAGATCTGCACCCGCTCCTCCTCATCTCCTACGGGATCAGACTGGGTAAGCTTTTTCATTTAATATGTAAGATCTTACTAAACTTCATGGGGGCAAGTGGCCTTTCTTGGTTTTCTCTATGATAAGTAAATTGTTGAAGGCAAATGACTTGCTCAAGAACTAGAATTTGAGCTCTCATATTATATAGATGTGTGTGTGTGTGTGTGTGTGTGTATATATATATATATATGTATGTGTATATATATATATATATATGTATATATGTATATATGTATGTATATATATATATATATATATATATATATATATATATATATATATATATATATATATATATATATATATATATATATATATATATATATATATATATATATATATATATATATATATATATATAATTTTTATTTTTTTTCTTTAAAGGTGAGATATGGGGCCCAGCTGCCTACCTTGCATTGATTCTGCTTTACATGTTATCATTTTGGTTTTTATAGTTTAACTTGGCAATCAAGGATATCCCAGAGGTGACCCATGAAGCAAAGAAAGCTCTGTCAGGGCAGCTGCCTGCTGTGGGACGTTCCATGTGTGTGGAGATATCACTGAAGACATCCGAGGTATGGCCACTTTCCAACCAGTGGTCCTTTTCTCAAAATGGCAAAAACTGTTTTTTCTTATATTTAATCTTTAAATCTGACATGGGGCTAGACATATTGTTAGTTTCCCAGCTGCCCCAGTCATGTGATTTGTGCTCTGATAAACTTCAGTCACTCTTTACTGCTTTACTGCAAGTTGGAGTTATATCACCCCCTCCCCAACAACAGAACAATGGGAAGGTAACCAGATAGCAGCTCCCTGACACAAGATAACAGCTCTCTGGTAGATCTAAGAACAGCACTCAATAGTAAAATCCAGGTCCCACTGCGACACATTCAGTTTCATTGAGTAGGAGAAACAACAGCCTGCCAGAAAGCAGTTCCAAGTGCTGGCTCTTTCTGAAAGCACATGAACAGGCAAAATGACCTGAGATGGAGCCTACACACCAATATTACAACTAACAAAATACACTTGCAGGTTCAGGAATGAAATTTTACATGGTAGAGTGAATTATTTGCAGTGTAAACAGTGTAATTTAGACATAAAAATTGTAACAGAATCCCTTTAAAAGCCAGATTCTTTTATGTGCTTGTGGGCTCTTTCCTTCCCAAGGTCAGTAATAGGGTGGTGATTTAAGCCAGGGGAAAGGGCTCAATGTGTTTCTGTTATATTGATCTTTATGAACCAAGTTTAACATTATAAAGCAGTCTGATGAGTCCCTAATAGGTCATTAAGCTGTTACAGCCTGCTTCATAGTTCAGCACAATGGGACCGACAACCTGCTGCAGACCAAGTCCTTTTCCTCTGCATGACCATTGGGAGTGAGAACATTACTGTAAAAGGCAGTAAAAAAAAAAAAAAGAGTTCAGTATCTGTACAAGTAGTTGGCGTTGGGAGAAAAGTGGATTTACTTAATTGGGGCTAAGGCAAAACCAGTAGTGACATCACCCATTGCTTACTATACTATATTTCAATAAGTGGCACCGTGATCAGGTAAGCATGTATTCTGCATGAATCTGAATCAAAATGGAGCAGGTTGCATTGTGCCCAGAAAATTAGTGGAATACCCTGATTATTTTCCCTCCCATGAAATCTTCTGTGTATATAGAATAAATATATCTGGATTTTCTCTTCAACATTCTTTTGCAGGGCGATTCCATGGAGCTGGAAGTCTGGTGTCTGGAAATGAATGAAAAGTAAGTGCCAAAGGGGATGGGCAGAGGGAGTTTAAATCAGCCTGTCTTGTCTGAAAATAGCTGCTTGTCATTAATTATTTATGTATGCAAGAGCTTTGGGTAATAAATGCTGTAACATAAAAAAAAGAATTAAAGGGCAAGTTCAAACTTAAAAAACAAAACTATTTCTCATTGTTTACAGCAGCATATGCATTGCTGTTTTTTTTTTAGCTTTTTGGTGTTTCCATCATTTCTTGTTGCTAAGGTTGACCATCCCTTAGCAATGTTTTGCATAATCATTTCTCCATAGCAGTCATTCCCATTGCTTTGCCAAAACCAGCTGTCAGTGGCGTAACTACCGGGGGAGCAGGGGGTGTGATTGGGCCAGGGCCCGCACCCCCTCAGGGACCCCCGGCAGCTTGCGCGCCACTGACTTCTTCAGTAATTCCGGGCGTACAGAGGGGGGCTGGGGACCCAGATGCACGTCCCGCGCCAGGGCCCGCCCCCCTCTAGTTACGTTACTGCCAGCTGTATTGCATGTCCTGCTCACTTTTTGGATGCCTTGTGTGTAAATTTATTTGCTATGGCTCCACTATCAGAAAAAGGTGCAAATTATGAATTAGTAATTTATTATTAAATTTGACTACGGTTGGTGTTTTTCTTTTTTAAAGAAAACTTTTCCTTTTCCTGAACTTTCCCTTTAAGTTGAAGTTCGTAAGACAATATCTTTTTTTTTTTTTTATTTCACAATAAATTAGAGACATCATCTGTTGTTCAGTCCCAGGACTGGCTGTACTTGGCACATACAATAATAGCACTTGTGTAATTAGTACTCGGTTGGTTGTGTGAATTGCTGCAGGCTGCGCTCTACCTGTCTGCTTTGGAATTAACACTTTACTTCTGCTGTTGTAGGTGTGACCAGGACATTAAGGTCTCTTATACTGTATATAACAGATTGTCGCTGCTGTTAAAGTCATTACTTGCTGTCACCAGAGTGACCCCAGCTTACAGACTCTCCAGAAAGCAAGGACATGAATATGTCATTCTGTACAGGTAACAAAAGAGTGCTTGGTCATTTCTGCAAACCAGTGGGTAATTTGGACAGGTATACTAGTGGTTTGAGTGGGTATCCTGGGCCATCATTGCGAGCAGTAGAATCTAGGGCACTGCATACTCTTGGGGGCAGATTTATCAAGGGTCGAATTTCAAAGTAATTTCAAAGTTCAAAGTAAATTCAAAGTTTTTTTTTTGAACCATAACTTCGAAATTCCAAAGACCAAGCGAAATTTATATATAAAAAAAAAATTGAAGTAAATTCGGGTGAGTAGGCTGTATTCGAATCGAAGTTTTAGCGCATTCGATCAAATTAGAATTGAAGGATTTGCCCCAAAAAACTTAGATTTTTCAAAGTCCACCAAATAACTCCAAATGGTTTCTAGGAGGTTTTAAAGTACTTGATAAATTTCGACACGAATAGTACATTTTTTTTTCAAATTCGTATCGAATTTTGGCCTATTCGATAGTCCACAAAAATAGCTCGAAATTTGAATTTCTTTACTTAGAATTTTCACTTCGACCCTTGATAAATCTGCCCCTTGGTGTAAGCTCGTAGATTTATTTCCTCAAAAGCTAAATGACCTCCGGCTGGGCAATTTGGTCAGTAAAGCCATAATCTTGGGCTTCTTTGTGCACTGTTTTACAGCCATTGCTCCACCTCTGAGGCTGTTCTGCTCCATGCTAAAAACACTACCAACACTAAAGCTGGCCATACACTAAAAGATCTCTTCATTTAGCGTGGTTGAATTGGCAACCCACGTGGGGAGCCAAATTAGGCTGATACAATCATTTCAGCCCTGAGTTCATCCATCCAGTATGGCCAAGTAGTTTAAGAGCTGCTGGATAAAAAGCTAAATAACTCAAAAGGTGGCCATACACGGGCCGATAAAAGCTGCCGACAGACTGTGTCGGCAGCTTATTGGCCCGTGTATGGGGGCCCCCGACGGGCTTCCCCGATCGAGATCTGGCCGAAAGTCGGCCAGATCTCGATCGGATGGGATTAAAAATCCCGTCGGATCGCGGCCGCATCTGTTCGTTGATGCGGTCCCGCGATCCGACCGCCGTTTGGCGAACGCTAGGATCCGATCGTTGGGCCCTAGGGCCCACGATCGGATCAGCCCGATATTGCCCACCTCAAGGTGGGCATATCGGAGGGAGATCCGCTCGTTTGGCGACATCGCCAAACGAGCGGATCTATCCGTGTATGGCCACCTAAAAACCTTAAATGATAAAAAATGAAAACAAATTGCAAATTGTCTCAGAATTTTCCTCTCTACATGATACTAAAAGTTCTCAAAAGTGAACAACCCCTTTAAGACATAGCTTACCTATATTAAAAGTATGTAGCTTGGTTATGGTTTATATTGCAACCAACAGATTGACGAGTTTCCTTTGCATATGCCTTTGCACTTCCATAATTAGCCTTTTCAGCATTCATCCTTCCCTTCTTTAGGATTTACTTTGGAGATGTTCAACTCCTTGGACTTAAAGAAGGTAGGATGTGTTAAGTGGAGTTGTATGAATTCTGTATATCTGCTAAACTTATTCATGTGTTGGCTCTCATTATTTTAATAACACTGGGCCAGTTATTATAACTGATGTTGTTGTTTACTAGACACTGACTTTTTACTACATAATCCCTGCAGCATCCCCCATATGCCATCTGTTTATTTAAAGGATAAGTAAACCTTTAAAATAAGTGAATGTAAAATTAAATGACAGTGCTATTCTTAAAAATGTTGCAATGTACATTCTTTATTTATTTTGTTTTTATTCAAAGATATTAAGGGATACATGTATTGTTAATATGAACACATTTTGTTACCACAGGGTCACCTGCTGTCAGTTTCCGACCATTCTGACCACCAAGTAGTCAAGGAAGTTGTCAGGAGAAAGAAAGAGGCTGCTTTGATGTTCTTCTGCTTAGGAAAAAAAATAAAAAACCTTTCTCAAACCTTTTCTAAGCAGAAGAACATCAGAGATGCCTCTTTCTTTCTCCTGACAACTTCCTTGACTACTTGGTTTTCAGACTGGTGGGAAACTGACCAGCAGGTGGTGCTGTTGTAACACAATTTGTTCATATTAACAGTACATGTATCCCTTAATATCTTGGAATAAAAACAAAATAAATAATGAAGGTACAATGCAAAATTTTGAATATCACCCTCATCAATTTTACATTCACATTATAATAATTATAAATGATTTTCCATAAAATCGTTTTTTACTGCATGCTGCTCTGTTGTGAGAATGTCTATCTATATATATATATATATATATATATATATATATATATATATATATATATATATATATATATATATATATATATATATATATATATATATATATATATATATATATATATATATATATATATATATACATACACACGCTAGTAGGGGTGTGTTGCAGATCCTGTGTGCACTCCCCAGTTTGTTTTGTATGTATTATGTTGGCTGGGTGTCTGCACACTGATGCTCCGTATTTCACTTCCCTAAATTGTAGCTCATAAATTCTCTCGAATGAAATTTGCATTCATTCAAATAAAAAGAAACATTTAGAAATAAGTGCAGCTTTAGAGCTAATTTCGAATTGATGTGTGCTTTTTAAAACTCCCCTAAACTCCCATAAATTCAATCGAAATTTATTTTAAAAAATCTAATTTTTTAAACTCAGATGAATGGAATCGACCCGATAACTCAAATCTAATTAGATTTGAATTTTAAAAACTCAATTCGAGTTTTTCCCCCTGAAAAAAAACTCCAATGTCGGGAAGGCTGCAAACAACTCCTAATTGATCCCTGGACCTCTCCCATTGACTTAAACAGCAATTCGGCAGATTTTAGGTTGTGAATAGTCGAATTTGAGTTCTTAAAAGGCCAGAGTATGATAAATCTCGAAAATTGAAATCGAATTTTTTTAAAAACTCAAATCGAATTTGAATAACTCCCTGTTTTTGACAGAATTTGACAGTTTTGACCATTAAAAAATTGGAATTTCAAATGAGAATTTTCAAATCTGCCCCTTAGTGTCCCTTTGTTTTTGTTTTCTTACTTGGTTCTTGTCTTCTGTTAGGTTTCCAGGCTGTACGAGTTGGAACTGTTGGAACCCCAATTGGCACGCTCACGCTTACTTGTGCCTACAGAACCAACCTGGCTTTCATGTCAACCAGGTAAGGCCGAACCAACTAATAGTCATCTTTTATTAACCCAGAGGTAGCCAAACTGTGCTTCTCCAGGTGTTGCTAAGCTACAGAACCCAGGACATGAGAAGTGCAGTTTAGCAACATGTAAAGATACCAGCTGCAAGTAAAACAAGGAATGCAGCAATTTGATTTGTTGCCATGGATTACTGTCCATGCGCAAATTTGCCCAGTGTTGATTAATTACCCCCCACAGATTGGATATCCCTGCTGTTTAGGGAAAGGGAGCTATCACTACTGACCTCTGCACCAAGACCATCACACCAAGTTATAGCAGCCAAAACACGTCACCCAGGATGTTCCCATGCACATAGCAAGCTAAAAACCTTAACTATCATGGACCAGCACATGGGTACCGGTGGGGGGCAGCACAGCTAGGCCCATTAGCTAAATAATGTGTTTGTTGCATTGCAGGCAGTATGAGTGGACCCAGCCCATCATGGGGATTATAATTGATCACTTTGTTGACCGTCCCTTCCCCAGCACCTCACACATGCATCCCTGCAACTACAGGTGAGGACAAAGTTAGCATGCACACAGATCATCGCACCCAACCTGACGCACATGAAGCACACTGAAAGCTAACCCAGGAGAATGCCTTTAAGGTAACTTTTAGTATGTTCTAGAATGGCTAATTCTGAGCAACGTTTCAACGTTTATTATTTATAGTTATTTGGCTTTTTCTTCTGACTCTTTGCAGCTTTCAATTGGGCGTCGCTGACCCCTTCTAAAAAGCAAATGCTCTGTAAGGCTATAAATGTAGTTATTGCTAATTTTTAGGGATGCCCTGAATCCAGGATTCGGCCTTTTTCAGCACGATTCGGATTTGGTCGAATACTTCTGCCCGGCCGATCCGAATCCTAATTTGCATATGCACATAAGGGGCGGGGAGGGAAATCGAGTGACTTTTTGTCACAAAACAAGGAAGTAAAAAATTTTTCCACGAATCCAGGTTTGTTATTCGGCTGAATCGTTCACGAAGGATTTGGGGGTTCGGCTGAATCCAAAATAGTGGATTCAGCGCATCCCTACTAATTTCTATTACTCATCTTTCTTTTGAGGCTTCTATTCATATCCCAGTCTCTTATTCAAATCAATGCATGGTTTCTAGGGTAATTAGGGCCCTAGCTACCAAATTGCTTAAATTGCAAATTGAAGAGCTGCTGAATAAAAAGCTAAATATCTCAAAAACCTTAAATAATAAAAAATGAAAACCAGTTGCCAAATTGTCTCAGGATTTTACTCTCTACATCATACTAAAAGTTATCTCAAAGGTTAACAACCCCTTTGATATATATATGAATAGAGAGCTTTCCTTGTCACAAAACAGGATAACTACCAACCAGTGCAAAGCTTTTCCATTGGCTGCAGGATTTCTATGAGCCAACAGCGGATGTATCGCATGCTGGATGTATTAATATATAATAGTATTTCTCTTGCCTAATTGGGGGACACAGGCACCATGGGGATGAAGATCCTGCAGCTGGAGATGGACACTAACTTGTTAACCTTTGGCTCCTCCTCCTGCTCTGGGCTTCATCCCCTGCCTCCTCCTACAATATCCAGTTTCTTTTAGTGTCCTCAGAGGAGAAGACACAGAAAAACTTGTGGCTGGAGCAGATGATCAAGGACCACGGTTAAGATCATGCCACAGATGGGACCATTGATCGCAATCAAGTGTCCCACCAGCTGTTTAGGTTACAACCTATACATCTATGTGCCCAACAGCCTTTCCGCTCTACGGAGGTCTGCAGGCTAGCTCCCCTATTTCCCTGTGGCTGGGTTCCCGCTCCACGGAGGTCTGAACCAGCTTGCTATTCACCTACATTCTTTAAGCACGGATATATACTTATATCTTTACAGGGAAATCCATCATTCAGGGCACTCTACGGCTGGATGGTTTGGGTGAGTATATTTCACCTTTATCCACCTCTCCCCCTCCCAAGGCATAGCTGGGGCTGTAACCTCACACTTCCCCTATGCGTTCCATCCTTTCAGCGCTGTTGCGCTAAGCGCATTCCCCTTGGCGCGCACTTCCGGTCTCTCTGCCTCTGCTTCCTGGCGCCATGCGCGAGTGACACGCAGCCTGACTCTGGCGCCAAATCTAGCGGAACGCGCACTTCCGGTTCCTCGCACAGCAGCCGGCAGACTCTGGCGCGTCTCAGTGCTCTTCGTGACTGAGGCATCTCAACGCTGGCCTGTTCTTTTATACAGCCGCTCCTCAGGCGAGTATGCTTTTTTCTCTGCGCCTACGCGCACTAGGCTGCTGTAATTTAGCTGGGGCCAGTAACAGCCTAGAGAGCTAAGTGCTGCTCCTATACTTAGTGAGCTGGGAATAATCTCATTTCCCTTCTCTCTTACAGGCACATTCTAAGGCCCTGCGACAGCTCATCCCCTGCCACTCCCTTGTTAACATATATATATATATTTCCATACAAGGAGGTCAGAATTGCCACTGAGTTATGGCAGACAAAACAGAGGAGCCCAGGACCTCAAAGTCCTCAGCACCTTCTCGCAAGGCAGCACAAGTTTCTTACCTTGCATGTGCAGTGTGCAACACCAAATTTCAGAGCGTTTCCCCTGAATCTGTGTGCGCAGCGTGTAGACACCCTCCCTCTCCACCTGCTGCCAACACAGCCCACACTGCCAGCACTTCAGACTCTGAGTTGGTCCGTGCCCTTTCCATCTCACTTGCTGGACTACAGAATTTATCCCGCATTCCTGAGACTTTAGACAAGGTCCTAGAACGCCTGTCTAATCCTACCAGGTCACAAGACAGCAGACCTACCGCCTCTAAAAGACCCATTACCTCGCCCCCAGATTCCCCAGGGGAACAGTTTAGCCCCTCTGATGAGGAGGGACAAATTCCTTCGGGTGACGATTCAGAGGATCAACCTGACCCAGATCAGGACACCCCCAGAACCCAGAGGGAGGTAGAGGGACTTATACAGGCAGTACTCACAACGCTCAATCTCGAAGACACTAATTCGACTATTGAGCCGGCGAAAAACATTTTTAAGAGACAAAAGAAAGCCACCTACATCTTTCCGGCTTATGAGCAATTAGAGGAGATTGTCAAATCCCAATGGAAAACCCCTGATCACAGAGTGCAGATCTCCAGGCGTTTCTCCCAAACCTATCCCTTCCCACAAGATTGCATTGATCTCTGGTCATCCCCTCCGGCGGTTGACCCACCTGTTTCCAGACTTTCCAAGGCCACCACTATCCCAGTGGCAGACGCAGCGTCATTTAAGGATCCAATTGACAAGCGTCTAGAAGGATTCTGCAAGGCAACCTTTACAGCAGCCGGTATGGCTTTCAGACCAATTTTTGCTATAGCCTGGGTTGCCAAGGCTATGGAAGTTTGGGTTGAACAGACAGCACAACTTATCGGATCGGAGGACCCCTCCACTGATGCCCTCTTATCACAAATAGCTGACGCCACCTCTTATATCTGTGACGCCTCCTTAGATGCTGCTAACTGGTGGCTAAGGCATCAGCTCAATCCATAGCTGCCAGGAGATTCCTTTGGCTAAAGTCATGGTCAGCTGATCTGACATCGAAGAGATCTCTCGTCAGCCTCCCCTTTTTGGGAAAACAGCTTTTTGGGGCCGAGTTAGACAAGATCATCTCACAAGCCACTGGAGGTAAAAGTACCTTGCTCCCTCAGACCCGAGCGAAGCGGACAACTTTTAAGAGAAGACCGTTTTTTCGGCCCTTTCGCCAGGGACAGCGGACGAAGTCTCAAACAGACAAGCCCACCTCTAATTTTCGCCAACGCTACCAAAACAAGCAAGGCACCCACTGGTCGTCTTCAAAGGGGCAGACCAAGCCCTCCCAGGACAAATCCGCCACAGCATGAGGGCGTACCCACCCTCGGAGGGATCCCCCTAGGCGGCCGTCTAATGTCCTTTCGAGAGGTGTGGAAAGTCCAAATACGGGACCACTGGGTCATTCAAGTTGTGTCTCAGGGTCTCCTCATAGACTTTGTTCATCGCCCTCCCCGCAGATTTTTCGTCTCCCGCCTACCCAGCAATATTCCCAGAAGGCAAAAGTTCCTATCAATAATTCAAGACCTCTGCTCGGCAGGAACCATCCAACCGGTGCCTCCAGGGGAAAGAGGATGGGGATACTATTCCAACCTCTTCATGGTCCCCAAAAAGGACGGTTCCCTGAGACCGGTTTTGGATCTAAAGGACCTCAATCCTTTCGTAAAAAAACTACATTTCAAGATGGAATCCATACAGTCGGTCCTAGCATCCATGGAGGAGAACGAATTCATGTCAGTCATAGACGTCAAAGACGCCTACCTCCATATACCGATTCACCCCAATCATCACAGATTCCTCCGGTTTTATGTCAACGGCAATCATTGGCAGTTCGTGGCGCTACCATTCGGACTCTCGTCCGCCCCCAGAACCTTCACCAAAGTGATGGCAGCAGCGCTAGAACAGCTCCGGATCAGGGGCATCACAGTTATACCCTACCTGGACGACCTCCTCGTCAAGGGTCCGTCTGCGGCTCTTGCCCAGTCACACACCTCGCAGACACTCAAGGTCTTGGAGACCCTGGGTTGGGTCATCAACTACAAGAAGTCACATCTCTGCCCGTCACAAACCATGGAATACCTGGGGCTGATCCTAGACTCCCGTCGAGCGACAGTTTTCCTTCCACGGGAGAAAGCCAACGTCTTACGGACGCGCATACAAGCTCTCCGGTCGACCACCCCTGTCCCTCTTCGCACGGCTATGCGGACTCTAGGGACAATGGTCGCTTCCTTCCCAGCCATTCCATATGCCCAATTCCACACCAGACCTCTCCAACACCTGATTCTCAGGCATCAAAGGAGGGATCGACAGCACTTGGACCGCCTGATAGCGATTCCGGTGCAGGTTCAGAACTCCCTACTCTGGTGGTCCCACCCTCTCCGCCTCACACAGGGAAGACCCTTCCCCAGCCACACTTGGACGGTGGTCACTACAGACGCAAGCTTAACCGGATGGGGCGGAGTTCACGGCCAAAGAACAGCCCAGGGCAGTTGGGACCGAGAAGAGAGACTTCTCCAGATCAACATCCTGGAACTGAGAGCCATACTGTACTCGCTACAACATTTCTCGCCCTTCCTTCGGGGCAAGGCTGTGCGGATTCAATCCGACAACGTCACCGCAGTGGCCTACGTGAACCACCAGGGGGGGCACACGCAGTCCCGCATCCTTACTGGAAGCAGCCAAGATCTTGACTTGGGCAGAGGCCAACATACCAGAGCTCTCCGCGGTACACATCCCAGGGGTCGACAACTGGCTCGCAGATTACCTGAGCAGGGAAACCCTGGATCAGGGCGAATGGAGTCTCAACCAGGAGGTCTTCCAACTAATAGTGGACAGGTGGGGCCTTCCAGACGTGGATCTCATGGCTTCCAGGTGCAACCGGAAGGTTCTCAACTTTGTCGCCAGAAGCGTAGACCCGTTGGCTCTAGCGATCGACGCTCTGGTGATTCCATGGAACTTCGCCTTGGCCTATGCATTCCCCCCTCTAGCCCTTCTTCCACGGCTTATAAAGAAGATCAAGAGAGAAGGCACTCGGACCATCCTTGTGGCTCCGTACTGGCCAAGACGGCCTTGGTTCGCCGATGTGGTGGACCTGTCCATCGACGACCCATTTCATCTCCCGGAACGGGAGGATCTGCTAACACAAGGGCCCGTCAACCACCCGAATTCTCATCGCTGGGCTTTAACGGCGTGGCTCTTGAAACCCTAGTTCTTAAGAGGTCAGGGGTCCCCACAGCGGCCATCCCAACCCTGCTTCGGGCACGAAAACCAGTTTCCGCAAAGGTCTATCATAGGGTGTGGAGAACCTTCATCGGCTGGTGTGAACATCAAGACCTGGATCCACAGAGGCCTTCCGAGAGTGACATCCTGTCCTTCCTCCAAGCCGGCCTCGACAAGGGGTTGGCGCTCAGCTCTCTGAAGGTGCAGGTGTCAGCCCTTTCCATTCTCTTCCAGAAAAGATATGCCTTACGGAGTCATGTCAAGACTTTTTTACAAGGAGCGACCAGAATAGTGCCTCCATACCGCTGTCCGGTTCCCCCTTGGGATCTCAACTTGGTTCTCTCCGTCCTCCAGGGGGACCCCTACGAACCTATTGCAGCAGTCCCGTTAGCTACACTTACCGAAAAGGTGGTCTTCCTACTGGCAATCACGTCCGCACGAAGAGTTTCAGAACTGGCTGCACTCTCTTGCAGAGCCCCATTCACCATCATCCACAAAGACAAGGTTGTTCTTAGGCCCACGCCCGACTTCCTTCCCAAGGTCGTCTCAGACTTTCACCTCAACCAGGACTTGATAGTTCCTTCCCTTTGTCCAGAGCCCCGGAACCCTATGGAAGCCAAATTACACAAGTTAGATGTGGTTCGGGCAATCAAAGCTTACTTGAAGGCAACTCAAGAGATGAGGAGATCAGACTCTCTGTTCGTGCTTCCTCATGGCCCCAAACGGGGCACGAAGGCTTCCAAGGCTACGATTGCGAAGTGGATCCGGTCCACGATCATAAGATCATACTCAGTGAAGGGTAAGGAGCCTCCGCTACGGGTGAACGCTCACTCAACACGGTCCTTGAGCACCTCTTGGGCGATTCGTCATCAAGCATCAGTTGAGCAAGTCTGCAGAGCAGCTACCTGGGCATCTCCACATACCTTCACGCGCTTCTACAGGCTGCACACACAGGCCTCAGCCGAAGCCAGCTTCGGGAGGAAGGTGTTACAGGCCGTCATTTCCTGAACACTTTCTTGGGGTAACAGTGTCCCACCCTCAGGGGTTGCTTTGGGACATCCCCATGGTGCCTGTGTCCCCCAATTAGGCAAGAGAAAGAGAGATTTTTGTACTTACCGTTAAATCTTTTTCTCTTGTCCTATATTGGGGGACACAGGCCTTCCCGCCCTGTTACACACTGCTGTGCAACGTTAGTTACGTTTGTGTTTAGTTACTCCGTGTTTGGAGTCCTTGTTTCGAGGGTTTTGAGGGGGTTGAGGACTCCTTCTCTGTTTTGGGTTGCTTCTTTTACACTCCTCTTCGGTTGAAACTGAATATTGTAGGAGGAGGCAGGGGATGAAGCCCAGAGCAGGAGGAGGAGCCAAAGGTTAACAAGTTAGTGTCCATCTCCAGCTGCAGGATCTTCATCCCCATGGTGCCTGTGTCCCCCAATATAGGACAAGAGAAAAAGATTTAACGGTAAGTACAAAAATCTCTCTTTTTTTCTTTTGTGTGAACAGTGCATTTTCGGCTCTGCAGGTACTGCTGGATGTAAGAAAAGCCGGGGGAAGGATTTCTCATGCTTAAAATTAGCTGTGTGTGGTGTAGTCATTAGCTTTTTCTTGGCAGGTAGCATTTATATCATTCTCTCTAGAGCGAGAAGCTGCCATGCTGCTTTCACAACACTGCTGTGCTGACTACTAGGTGGTGCATCTCTTCTACCAAAGTTCTCTCATTACTGACAGTTAAAGGACCAGTAACACCAAATTTATTTATTTTTTTAAATTCGCTCGTATATGAAAAAAAACCCTACAAAGACAAATTAAACTTTGAAATTGCTAAGTCTTTATTAAGAAATAACTTACCGAAACTCCTCTTGCGCTCCTCTTCAGAAAAGGCGACAGGGCGATCCATCATGCGGTGCTTGATTTTTCCTTCCTGGCTATCTCCTATAAGGAAGGCAGGGAGGAGAAATCAAGTGCCGCACGATAGAGTCCTGCGCGGGTCCATTTTTTGGAACCCGTACCCACAACCTGCAATCCAGAACCCGGACCCGCAACCCGCATTCTTATCCGATTGGACACGCTACTAGGGTTGCCCCGGTGGGGGGTGGGAACAAAAAGGCGCGGGCTGTGACATAGAAGGAGGCGGAGTCATGCACAGTGACACAAAAGAGGCGGAGCAACATGCGCGATGGACAGAAACCTGAAAAAAAAGTTAAGTACTGAGCGGGCCAAGGGCTTTTTCTTAAGGGTATTACAAATTACCCGCAACTACATTGCTGGTAAATTTGTAATACCGGCCTTGGCAGGTGTTTTACCGGCTAGGCCGGTAAAATACCGACCGGGTGGCAACCCTAACCGGACCCACGACCCGGGTAGGGAGGAAAACTTTGGATGACTTCGGAAAACGGATCGCTGCGTGTGATTAGCGCCGGCAATTTTTCATTCTAGCCAGCGCAAGAGTGAGGGAAGGCATTCGGGGAGATTAGTCACAGCAAAGACGAGGCAATTAGTCGCCAGGCGGCTAAATCTCCCCGAAACACTCAGTGTGACCTTACCCTTAGGGATTACTGCTGTGCAAATAAGTCTCCTCATAGATTATTCTGAATTGAGAAAGCCAGTTGGATGACTGGTGAAACGTCTTCAAGGGAAAAAAAACACAGCAAGTCCAGTTGATTTGGCTTATTTCTATAGATATACCATGACCTGGATGAATGAGAATCTTCACAAACATGAAAGCACAAAACAAATACTTTATGGCAAAGTTATAAATAGCATGCAAAGACATTATTATTATTATAAATGTAAAGAAGGTTCAGTTTGTGGTGCTTGTATCTCTTTAAAGGAGAACTAAACCCTCCCAATAATAAAATTCACTACTTCTACATAGTCATCGTGCCCCCCTCACCCCGCATAGGTGATTACCCCTGAAAGTGCCCCTAATTCATTACTCGCTGAAGAATACCGAAGATCTGGAAGATGGCACCCATGAGCTCCTCTGCACCTATACGTGAGTAATGCATTAGGGGCACTTTCAGGGGAAATCACCTATGCGAGGGGGGACAATTTAGGGAAGTGGGTAGGGTTTTTTTATTGGGTGGAAGTTTAGTTCTCTTTTAAGAAGTAGTATGTGCTCTGTGGTCAATGCTAATAAGTTAGGGGCTTTCCACAGAGTGTCAGAGCTCAGTACAAATTTAGGAAATAGAGGCAGACCTACGAAAGCATTTAAGTACTGCAGGTAGATTTGTACAATGCAGCTGTTTTAGGTTTGGGTTTCCTAAGTATATTAATTCAGATCAGTCTCTTGGAAAACAAATGACAATTGTCAGGATAACTAGCAACACGCTATGCCTCTACTGCTTTACTCAATGCTAGATTGGCACCTATGAGCTGCCCGGTTAAACTTCTTTTTGATTGTGTTGTTTAATAAGATTTTCATGCTGCTTCCCCTTTTTTACCTACATTTTTAAGCTATCTCCTTACTTGGTTCTTGTTTTAATTTTTCTCACAGGGGTGCTGAAGAGCAAGTGCTTACCTACCCTGCTGTGGAGGAGTCTCAAGAAGTCTGTACAACGTCGTTTTCGACCTCCCCTCCTTCACAGGTAAGAACTCTCCCCTATTTATATAGCTCTTTAGCGTAGCCTTCAAAACATATGTTATCCTGAGCCGTTCTAGTAGCAATTACCCAGTTCACTAATACCTTCTTGTAATATAGAAAACGGAACCCCCTTCTGTAAAGTATAAGGATATCCAGTTACTGAGGGGTTCTGTGACCATATAAAGGCACAAGGCTGCAGGCTGAGTTATACAGGGAACTGTGAGTATCACTCATGTATTATAAGGGATAATGTACCCCATACTGTAAATAAGGATATTAGAAGTCACTGAGGGGTTCTGTGACCATATAAAGGCCCAAGGCTGCAGGCTGAGTTATACAGGGAACTCTGAGTATCACTCATGTATTATAAGGGATAATGTACCCCATACTGTAAATAAGGATATTAGAAGTCACTGAGGGGTTCTGTGACCATATAAAGACACAAGGCTGCAGGCTGAGTTATACAGGGAACTCTGAGTATCACTCATGTATTATAAGGGATAATGTACCCCCTACTGTAAATGATAAGGATATTAGAAATCACTGAAGAGTTCTGTGACCATATAAAGGCACAAGGCTGCAGGCTGAGTTATACAAGGAACTCTGAGTATCACTTGTGTATTATAAGGGATAATGTACCCCCTACTGTAAATGATAAGGATATTAGAAGTCACTGAGGGGTTCTGTGACCATATAAAGGCTGAGTTATACAGGGAAAAGCTATTCTAAGTTTCAATAAGTTGTGACATTACTAAGCATCTCGCTTAGTAATGTTATGAGGGTATATTTCACGTGTTATTTATGGGTGTATTATAAGACTGTGACATGCTGGAGAGCTGCACACTGAGGTGACTTGCTATCTGCCATTCATTTCTTACCTCTCTTTCTGTCTGTGGCTTGTACATGTCTGTATGTATAGTGTGTGTTCACTGTCAGTAAGGCACAGTGTCAGACAGTTACTCCTCTGGTGACGGACTCTCTCATGGGACAAGCCTTCTCACATCAAGTGAGTTTAAACTTACCCCCCTCTAACAAAGTGTGTGGATTGTTAGAATGGAGGAGAAGGGAAAACCTTGTGTCTCCCCAGCTATTTGCTGAACTATAGGTCCCACCTTCTGATTCAGGGAATCGGCTGAATCCCAAATAGTGGATTCGGTGCATCCCTATTTAAAACACTTTCATTATTTGGTGTTGTTGTTCCTTTAAGCTATTTATGTGTCTATTTAAGGGAGTAATAGTTAATAAATCATAATTCTAAAAAAAAATCCATTTAATCATATTTTACTGCATGCTGCTCTGTTGTGAAAGTGTCTATATATATATATATATATATATATATAATATATATAGTCTCGCTGATCCGCACTCCTCTTGGCCAATCCTCTCATGCACCCGGGTGCTGCTCCTGGGCAATAGTAGATACACACGGAAAATAGCAGCGCACTCCTGGGATTTCATCAATACAAAATTAGTTTATTAAATCATCATTGCAGTAATCAACGTTTCGGCTCGTGTCCAGAGCCTTTATCAAGATGCTTGATAAAGGCTCTGGACACGAGCCGAAACGTTGATTACTGCAATGATGATTTAATAAACTAATTTTGTATTGATGAAATACCAGGAGTGCGCTGCTATTTTCCGTGTATGTATATATATATTTATTTATATATATTTATATATATATATCCTGTGACGCTTACATTTTTTGTTGTTACTGTTCCTTTAAAAGAGGGAATGAGCCTTAGTTTTTGATTAGATCCAGTGGAGGTATCTGGTGTCCTATTTCCTTTATCCATAACGATGGTTTGTATTGGAAAGGGCTAAGGGTGCGTCTCTCAGTCTATCCATCATCTTAATGGCTGCAGACATGATTAAACGATCTTGGCACACAAAGGCAGGCAGTAAGTGCTTATTAACCGTTGCAGCTCTTCCATTCTGTTATTACATCAGCTTCTCTCCTCCCTTCCTCCTTTCTTGCTCTGTAGCTCTGCAGCTCTCGCCTCTCCTATCAACCGGCAGGAGCAGGACTCTCAGAACTGGGTTACCCAGTGGCCTTGGCTACTGGAGCGAGTGCAGTCCACCCACACCAGGTACTCCTCGAAATGAGGAGCAAAGCTCCCTGTATTAATAAGGAACCCTGTTGTTTATTGTCTCTGGCTCTGCTTAGTGATCTGGTTATGTTTAACAAAGGTGCATGTTGCTTCTGTGGGGAAAAAAACTATTTCCCTTTTTACTCTGTAATAATAAAACAGTACATTGTACTTGATCCCAACTAAGATATAATTAATCCTTATTGGAAGCAAAACCAGCCTATTGGGTTTATGTAATGTTTACATGATATTCTAGTAGACGTAAAGGGACACTGTCATAGGAAAACATGTTTTTTTCAAAACACATAAGTTAATAGTGCTGCTCCAGCAGAATTCTGCACTGAAATCCATTTGTCAAAAGAGCAAACAGATTTTATTATATTCAATTTTGAAATCTGACATGGGGCTAGACATATTGTCAGTTTCCCAGCTGCCCCCAGTCATGTGACTTGTGCTCTGATAAACTTCAGCCACTCTTTACTGCTGTACTGCAAGTTGGAGTGATATCACCCCCCCCAGAAGCCTAATAACAGAACCAATGGGAAGGTAACTAGATAGCAGCTCCCTAACGCAAGATAACAGCTCCCTGGCAGATCTAAGAACAACACTCAATAGTAAAAGCCAATTCTCACTGAGACTGATTCCCACTGAGACTGATGAAATAACAGCCTGCCAGAAAGTAGTTCCATCCTAAAGTGCAGGCACAAGTCACATGACTGGGGCAGCTGGGAAACGGACAATACAGGTCGCATACCGGTATCAATCAAAATTGGACTGGCCTGCACCAGAGGAACTCCCGGTGGGAGATATATATATATATTTTTATATTGTATTTTAGGCCCTTGACAGGCCAGGGAGACCCAACACAGGTAACAATGATTCCTGAGGATCCTACTAGTGGCAGTCTAGCTATACACTGGGTATCATCCAGCCCCTATGAGCTTGGGATCAGGAGGAAGGAGAAACAACTACTGGCAAGCACTACGGTAGTTGTAATAGGCCTGCAAAAATACCAAATGATTCCTGGCACATTGATGTTTTCCCCATTTATGTCTGGAACATCTTGGCCATTCTGCTCTATGTGGTGATAGAGCTAAGCGCTGCTGCTCAGCTGCACTGAGCATTAACACTTGTTCAAATACTTGCTTCCCAATGCAAATCACCATGCTAATGAGAAATGCTGCTATAACAGACTGTCATGTCTTTAGATATGTGTCTGTTTTTTGTCTTTTTAGATGATGGGACCAGGAAAAGAAAGTGGTTTGCCAACTGTTAGCGTTCAGCCTGCCCACGGACCCCAGGCTGAGCACGATCGAAACCTATCAGTGTCTCCCGCCAATGTAGCAGGGACAGCATCCAGGTAAAACCCTTACTCTCTATACCATTTAGTGACGCAGAAGCCAATATTTAATGCACTCAGTCACCATACATTGTTCCCCACAGCGAGGAAGACAATTCCCCCTCAGGTAGCAGTGCCACTGGGACAAAGAGCTCACCCAGCACAACCCCACATATCCTATTTACAAGGAAGGTGGGAGCTTTTGTTGACAAACCTTCGCCCCAGGTAAATCAGAAGTCTGTACTTCCCTGTTGATGTAGATTATTCATATATATATATATACATATATATATATATATCTATCTCCTCTGTATCTCTGTACCCCTTTTCTGTACCCCATTCTACTGGTCTGTCTTGGAATCCTTGCATGTGCAAAGACTGCTCATGCTTGTATTTTCCTCCATACACACACAAAATATATTCATACACTCAAGCCTTGCTTTCTGCACCTCCAGTCTCATGTCTCATAATCTGCATCAGTCGCTCCCAGCAGTGCATGCAAGTCCGTCTTCGCCTTTTATCCAACGACTTTTACCCTTTACCTCGACCCCGTGTCTTATCTGTGATACTGTTTTCACCAAGTCTTCTGCTTTACTAACAGGTCACCTATACCAGTACTGATATACCGTTTGCCGTGTTTGTGCCAAAGCTTGCAGACAATGAGGACACTGACCCTATGGTATGTTTATGCACAGCCTGTTTGGAACCGTTCAATGATTAAATGGGTTGTTCACCTTTGCAATAACTTTTAGTGTAACGCAGAGAGGGAAATGTTGAGAAAATTTGCAATTGGTTTTTCATTTTTATTATTTGTGGTTTTTGAGTTATTTAGCTTTTTATTCAGCAGCTCTCTAAACATACTAAAAGTTAACTTAAAAGTGAACTACCCCTTTAACTTTCAAACGTGGCAGGATATAATGCACAGACATACAGTGGAACTCTTGAATATATTACTCGGGCTTAATATTTTAAAGGGGAAATTACCTCTCTCTGTTATTTTATAAAGAGATTGAACTATGGGGGCTTACATCTACTGTGTTTTTGAGCACTTGACAAAACTGTTGTCCTAACAAAATGGAGAATGGCTCTGTCAAGGCGTGTGCTATCCCAAGGCTCACTTATAAAGGAATGTTATATACTCGCCTGCATAATTCAGTGTCTGACAGAGACAACCGCATTATTGTCCATTGAATGGCGTTTGGATGTTTTACATACTGACTCTGTCTAGATTGTCTGCCCTGAGACCCCCGAAGAGGAGTCGCCTGAAGCCAGGAGCCTGCACAGTTCCTGTTCTAGCAGTGAGACACCCCAAGATGATTTTGTGATGATCGACTTTGTAAGTGGCCAATTCTGACTTTTTTTTTTTCTTATTTAATAATATATTTGAATCAGCTGCTAATATATTGTATCAGTCAGGATGCACTACTGGTTAGGAACTGGTCGGAAGCATTCTATGGGCTGTGTAACCCTTAGACTATGGGCAAGCAGGCTGTAGACTTAGGGCAATGCCAGATGTGGCGTTTTTATGTGGCGTTTTTAAAAAACCTCCATCTGGCGCAAATACGCATAAACTTCACTACCACTGAAACTAATGGAAAACACACTATGGCGATTCTCAAAGGGCGCTTGCAAGCTGAAATCCGCCGCAGGACACCAGTATTGGAGTTTTTCAGCAGAAACACCAATACACTAAGAAACTGCCAAATCAATAGACTCTATGGAATCAGCAAGTTTGAAACCACACTTTATGTAAATACGCATCATATTTTAAATATGGTGTCCAAATTCTTGTGCGATAAATGACGCATATTTGGCTGGTGACGTAATTACGTTGCGTATTGACGATCATTCCTGCTCCATTTTGCACGTAAATAGCTTTTTTATTTTTAAGCTATTCTATTTCTAGCCAACGGAATTATGGGGAACGAGAACAATGAGAAGTGCATGTTGGGAAAAGTAAAATGCATGAAACACGCATGTTGATGGTCTCATGTGGTTTCAGTGGCGTATTTACACACGACCAAGCTTTTTTTAAAAACGCAACGTAAAAACAACACGTCTGGCCTTGCCGTCAGGCTGTGTATTTTTGAAGGCTGAGAGAAGCAGATCTGCTCATTGCCCCTGCTCCATTGATTTGCATCCGATTAGCCTGCGTGCAGTCACAAACAGGCTGAGGTCAGTCCAAATACTGACCTCAGCTTCATCTCTGCTGTGTGTAAGCGTACATAGGCAGGGGCTCTGAGCAGATCTGCTTCTCTCAGCCTGCAAAAATATGCAGCCTGACAACAGCCAGAGCCAACAGCTTGATGAAAACCTATGCCAAATTTACTTAGTGAGTATGAACTGAATTACAGGGATTCTGTCATAGTTTTTATGATGTAGTTTTTATTTCTAATTGACACTGTTTACACTGCAAATAATTCACTATATAATATAAAATTTCATTCCTGAACCAGCATGAATAGGAGAGGCCTGAACAGAAATAAAAATTAGCAATAACAATTCATTTGTAGCCTTACAGAGCATTTGCTTTTTGGATGGGGTCAGCGACCCCCTTCTGAAAGGTAGAAAGAGTCAGAAGAAAAAGACAAATAATTATAAAACTATAAAAAAAAGAAATAATCAAAACTAAAGTTGCTTAGAATTGGCCATTCTATAATACTAAAAGTTGATTTAAAGGTGAACCACCCCTTTAAGAGAGTGTCCAGGGACCGCAAGGCACCGGAGATCTATAATTTATTTTAGTGCAAGGTGCAGAGCACAGCCATTGCTGTTCTTGGAGATTGTGCCCCTTAATGCTTGTGTAGTTGCATCTAGAGAAAACCCTTAAAGGAGAAGGAAAGGTTAAAACTAAGTAAGCCTTAACAGAAAGGTCCATCTAAATATACCAGTAAACCCCCAAAGTAATGTTGCTCTGAGTCCCCTTTCAAAAGAAACACTGCATTTCTTACCTTCTATTGTGTACACATGGGCTTCTGTATCAGACTTCCTGCCTTCAGCTTAACCTCATTGCCCTGGGCAAGAGCATGCTCAGTTTGCTCCTCTTCCACCACCCCTCCCTTCTCTACTGTAATCTGAGCCCAGAGCAGGGAGAGACTCAGGCAGGAAGTGATGTCACACCATGTTAATACTGCAGCTGTTATCCTAAACAAACAGAGATTTTCTAGAGCTTTTTACTCAGGTATGGTAAAACATTCTACAGAATAAATATAGCATTCTAGCTTGCACTATTGCAGCTAATCTATTGGCAATAAAATGCCTCCGTAGCTTTCCTTCTCCTTTAAAGGAGAACTAAGGTTTAAGTAGAGAAGTAGCTAGAAATGTTGTACATGATGTTTTGTGCTTCTGTACCAGCCTAAGGCAACCACAGCCCTTTAGCAGTAAAGATCCGTGTCTCCAAAGATGCCCCAGTAGCTCCCCATCTTCTTTTCTGCTGATTCACTGCACATGCTCTGTGCTGCTGTCACTTACTGAGCTTAGGGACCCACTCACAATATACAGTACACATAGAATAGAAATGTCACAATATAAGGCTGATTAGTAATTAATACAGATAATTACTACATGGCAGCACAGAAACCAGTGCAATTAGCATCAGAATTTAATAATCAGCCCTGTAGCATCAGCTTATATTACAGGGGAAGCTCATTTTCTGCTGGATAATTAGTGACGAGCCCTAAGCTTAGCTTCTCAACAGCTGCTCAGAGCCCACTGAGCATGTGAGTGTCACAGACACTTTCCAAGATGGTGACCCCCAAGTCCTGGATCATTGCTGCTATTGAGAAGGTGAAACTTACCGCTGGTGCAATAAGTGCATTATATACAATATGGCATTTTTAGCCATATTGATTTTTAGGGTTACGTTCTCCTTTAATGTATAATGAACAGAACTCATCTCGCAGACTTCATTTCTTTTCAGAGACCTGCATTCTCTAAAGATGACCTTCCCATGGATGTGGGGACCTTCTACCGGGAGTTTCAGAACCCTCCGCAGCTAAGCAGCTTATCCATAGATATCGCTGTGCAATCGATGGCGGAGGACTTGGTGAGAACCTGTCGAAAGGACTCTGGATACATAATAATAATACAACAAGGCCTCATGACCATTGCAGCCTTATTCGTTGGTCTATACTTGGCTCTGTCAGACTTGGATTCCCATTTACGATGTGTTTGTCATCAGCCATCAGATCCAAGATCAGGCCACCAGGCTTGTTTTGTAATGAGGCAGACTTGGGAGGGGTTTAAAAACAAACAAAGATAATGATGGTTTGAATCCAGTGTCACCTTAGCACTTTTTCCTTTCTCCCCCCACAGGACTCTCTGCCGGAGAAACTGGCCATCCACGAAAAAAACATGAAAGAGTTTGATGCATTTGTTGATTCTCTGTAGAGGCCTGTATAAACTTATACCCCTCAATCCAGAACTGTTTGCCTCTCGCTATACTGACTCCACACTTGGATCTCTCCTATATGCCCCCCAACCCCAGCCAAATACCTGTCTAACATTCAACTAGCCAAGCTGCCATTGTTACAGGTCTCAAATGGGGGTGCCTCTTCTAATAACTGCCTTTCTAAAGGCTAAATAGCACCTTACAAGGCACCAATACTCTACAGTTGGATCTGAAGTCAGGGTTTGCTCAGTTGTTCTCCAGACATAAGGATAAACCAACAATGGAACTGGATTTGTCTCTCCGTTTTTGGGGAAATGAGCTCAGCAGCTGGATGAGAATCACACAAAGCCCTCTTTTTAAACTGTTTCTCTGCTGTAAATATAGCCCTTTACTTGGAGACTTTGACATGAACATGGCAGGCACCCACATATCTGCCCTGCTTGCCTAAATACGTACTGACCTTCAGAACTGCTGAATGGATCACACCACAATTTCCTGTAACAATATTCCTGTTTATACACCATGAAAGAGAACGTTGGAGAAGCCCTCAGTCTAATGAGACAGTCTCAAATCCTAAAAAATGGTTGCATCTGGGTGTAGGCAGGGGTTTGTTTATACAGAGAGCTTCTCGGTGGCCTGGTGATACATATTAAGCATTTTACAGGAAGCTGGAATGAGACTTCATTTCAATTTCAGATTTTCCCTGGTAATAAATAACAAAAACCATAGATATTTTCTAAATTAAAACTGGCAAAAAAATTAATGCTGCTCGCAGGTGCTGTTCATTTTCGACCGATTTTGAAAACGTGTAGAGTGCCCCTTTAAAACTAGGGATGCACCGAATCCAGGATTCAGTTCGGTATTCAGACGTCTTCAGCAGGATTCATATTCTGCCGAATCCGAATCTTTAAAATCGTGACTTTTCATCACAAAACAAGGAAGTAAAAAAATCTTTAGCTGCGTGCACGGCTCTCTTTCTCCCTCGCTGATTTGCATATGCAAATTAGGGTTCTGATTTTGTTCGGTATTCAACGAATCTTTCAGAAAGGATTCAGGGGTTCGGCCGAATCCAAAATAGTGGATTTACTGCATCCCTATTTAAAACACACTTTTGGTATGATGTACATAGTGATATTCTGCAGTTATCTTGTTGAATTTTTGTCCTGCAGGCTTTCAGTTTCGATGTTAAATTGCTGTAGGGTGGCCAGGGTCACTGACCCTACAACTACAGATACAGGCCCAATATCAAACTGAAGGGCTCATTTACAAATGTAGTGAAATGGGCAAAGTGCAATTTTCAGACACGTAATCGCCATATCTGAGAGTTAACTTTTAGTATGATATTGAGTCATCTTCTGAGACCATTTACAAATGGTTTTAATTTTTTATTATTTGTGTTTTTTTGAGTTAGTTAGCTTTCTATTCAGCAGCTCTCCAATTTGCAATTTCAGCAATCTGGTTGCTAGGGTCCAAAATACCCTAGCAACCAGCCATTGTTTTGAATGAGAGACAAGAATTAGACTAAGAGAGGACCTGAATAGAAATGCAATGCAGAACTATGGGTTAAAGGGGTTAATTGTACACACACATGGTCGGTAGCATCCACTGAAATTGTAATAAATTATTTATTTATATAGCGCTGACATATTCGCCAGTACAGCAAGGAGATTATACATCATTCCCTGCCCTAGGAGCTTACAGTCTAAGCTTCCTATCACATTCACTGTGGAATTGGGAACTACTGCTTGTTTAGAGGCTGATGGGAGTTGTAGTGCAATACTGCAGCATATTCATGTTTCAGGAGGTACTCGGGTTAGCTTCAAGGTAAAGATGTTTTGCAGCAGCTCAGCAACATGTTGGGTTAAATTCACAATACGATAAGGTTTCTATGCTGCTTGTGCTCATTGCACCCGCTGGGGAGAAATCTTGGCACTGTTAATAGAAAATATGTAATTCTGATGTGTATTATAAATTAAATATATGTCTTTCCAACATGTCCAGTGTCTTCCCCTTCAACCCATCCCCCTCCCAAGCAGGGTTTCTATTCTCTTATTGTGCAACCTACTACATTACAACTTCTGATGCTTTGGCTTTAAGATATATATTCTGTTATTCCCTGTATGTACCATTATGACCTTAAATGTTCCTGCTGAATTGTGCTTAGTACAGGGGGAATACCTATGCTGCCATAGTTTTATGGGATCTCTCTGTACAGACTATGAGCAAACTTAGGGTGCTGTTCCTGCTGAATTGTGCCTAGTACGGGGGTATCTATGCTGCCATAGTTTTATGGGATCTCTCTGTACAGACTATGAGCAAATTTAGGGGGCTGTTTCTGCTGAATTGTGCTTAGTACAGGGGAATACCTATGCTGCCATAGTTTTATGGTATCTCTCTGTACAGGCTATGAGCAAACTTAGGGGCTGTTCCTGCTGAATTGTGCTTAGTACAGAGGAATACCTATGCTGCCATAGTTTTATGGTATCTATGTACAGACTATGAGCAAATTTAGGGGGCTGTTCCTGCTGAATTGTGCTTAGTACAGGGGAATACCTATGCTGCCATAGTTTTATGGTATCTATGTACAGACTATGAGCAAATTTAGGGGGCTGTTCCTGCTGAATTGTGCTTAGTACAGGGGAATACCTATGTTGCCATAGTTTTATGGTATCTCTCTATACAGACTATGAGCAAACTTAGGGGACTGTTCCTGCTGAATTGTGCTTAGTACAGGGAATACCTATGCTGCCATAGTTTTATGGTATCTCTCTGTACAGGCTATGAGCAAACTTAGGGGCTGTTCCTGCTGAATTGTGCTTAGTACAGAGGAATACCTATGCTGCCATAGTTTTATGGTATCTATGTACAGACTATGAGCAAATTTAGGGGGCTGTTCCTGCTGAATTGTGCTTAGTACAGGGGAATACCTATGCTGCCATAGTTTTATGGTATCTATGTACAGACTATGAGCAAATTTAGGGGGCTGTTCCTGCTGAATTGTGCTTAGTACAGGGGAATACCTATGTTGCCATAGTTTTATGGTATCTCTCTATACAGACTATGAGCAAACTTAGGGGACTGTTCCTGCTGAATTGTGCTTAGTACAGGGAATACCTATGCTGCCATAGTTTTATGGGATCTCTCTGTATAGGCTATGGGCAACCTTAAGGGACTGTTCCTGCTGAATTGTGCTTAGTACAAGGGAATACCTATGCTGCCATAGTTGTATAGTATGTTCACAACAAAGGAGGCAACAAAACACTTATAATACACATTTCATAATCATAAATTCCCAAGATGAAATTATTTTCTGGGCACCACATCTCCAGCATACTAAGGACACCTCTATGGCAGTAGAGCAGCTGAATCAGTGTGTGGCCTGCGCTCTTATACCAGACTTTAGTGTCTCGGCTGGGCCTGGAGGAGCCTGGAATGACCCCGCTTGTTGGCTCTGGTTTCATGTCTGGTTTAATGTGAGGGGAGAAGGGAAAGGTGCAGGCGCTAGTGACTAAAGGGGAAGTGGTGGGTGAACTGCAGTGTTGTACAGAAAGGGATTGGGTGGAGCACTGTATTGAGACTTCTGGGAAGTACTTTATAGAAAGGAGAAATTGGGTTAAAGGGGTTCTTCGCCTTTATAACTTAGAGAGGGATATTCTGAGACAATTTGCAATTGGTTTTCATTTTTTATTATTTGTGGTTTTTGAGTTATTTAGCTTTTTATTCAGCAGCTCTCCAGTTTGTAATTTGGTTGCTAGGTCTATATTACCCTAACAACCATGCACTGATTTGAGAGACTGGAATATGAATAGGAGAGGCCTAAACATAAAGATCAGTAATAAAATGTAGCAGTAACAATAAATGTGTAGCCTTACAGAGTACAATAGAACCCCAATTTTACATCCCCTGATTTTGTTTTCCCTTATTTTACATTGTACCTATATATTATACATAATACATTTCCCTGATTTTACATTGCCCTGGATTTTGCACCATTTTTTTCTGGTCCCCTGAAAAACGTTAAATGGGGGTTCTGGTGTATTTGTTTTTTTTAAATAGGGGGTCAGTGACCCCCATTTGGAAACTGGATAGAGTCAGAAGAAGGCAAATAATTTAAAAAGACTATATTTCAAAAATGATTAGGACAAATTGCAAAGTTGCTTCGAAGTGGCCTTTCTATAACTTACTAAATGCCTTTAACACAGTACGGTATAGAAAAGAGGGCAAAGGGTTAATAGAGGAGTAACAGTGTGGCAGGAAAAGGTAAGTAGAGTAAGACAGAGCAGCAAGAGTTAAGTTAAAGTAGCATGGCACAAATGAGTTACTGTAGGGGCTGAGACAGAGGGAAAGGGTTAATGGGGGAATAAACTACAAAAATGTTTCATTGAAAAGAACAGTGTGGCATGGCAGGGGTTAATTTGGCAGACATTTAGCTATAATGTAGTGCAGGGCGACTGGAATTGGTAAATAGTAGAGCAGTTGGGTGCAGGAGGCTGTAGAATGTAGTAGAAAGCAATAGAATGGGCCAGTGAGGAGAGGAGTGCAGCAGGGGAAAGGTTAACAAGGGGCGCACGTTCCGACTGTATCATCTTGTTTACCAGCGGCAGCCAGTGCCAGTAACCAATCAGAGCTCTTTCTCCAGGAGGGTTGGGTTCTATGCCGCTTTCTATTGGCTAAGGCCGACGACGCCTCCACCAATGAGAACTGCTCACACCAAGAACTGAATAACAAGCTCAGAAGTACAGGAGAGACCGGACCCCAGAGCTCTGATGAAAGGCAGGAGCGGAGCCCCTCGTACCGAGCCCAGGTAACTCCACGTGGGGCCCTTATCAACATAACTACTCATTATAAAGCTGCTGGCTTTTAGATTGTAAGCTCTGTAGTCTAGATCAGTGTTCTCCTTAACCCGGAGGCTTTGTGTGATGTATGAGCAGCCTTCTGTTGTACTGCGCTGGGGAATACGTTGTTGCTTCATAATTACAGGTCAACACAGTTTTAGATTGTAAGCTCTTTGGGACAGGGCCTACTTCCCAATTTGTATAGGTTTCTAGTCGCTCTGTATGCGATTCTGTATGCTTATTTATTGTACAGCGCTGCGGAATAGGTTGGCTCTCTAATATTTACATATTAGTATTAATGATAATAATAATAATATAATAATAATAATGTGTCCTGGGTATGTGCCTTCCTCCTTATCAGTGATCTGCTGACACCCCCCCCCCCCAGCACTCTCTCACCCACACCCTCCTCCTCTGCACACAACTGACCCTTCCCACCCCCCAGCATTGCCCATTGTGACCTCAGCTAGTGTTACAACCAGTCATCCCAGTAGGACCACACACCTCCTTATAGCTACACTCTGTATTAGACTGTAACACAGGGGAGCAATATATCAACCTAAATGTCTGACCCTCAAGCAACACTTGCATTGTATTTCCCAGGAACCCTACTGAGGGCGCTGGGAGTTATAGTCCAAGGCCATTTGGAGGGCCACAAGTTTCCCGTCACTGTTTTGTATCCTCCCTACTAAGCAAGTTGTTTGTCTCCTTGTGCCTCAAGCACTTGCATTGTATTTCTAAGGTGCCAGTCATTGTATAATAATGGATATCTGAAGGTGAGAGGTCACCTCAGGAACACGAATTCCTTGCTGTTGGGAAATATCTTCTCTCTCACTCCAGACTCAGTAAACAAGACTTTGCCATTTCTTTCGAATCCCTATCACCCCCCCCCCCCGCCTGCAGCCTCAGGGCCTGTCAGCATTCCTGGCAGTTTAAGGGAATCCGGCTCATCGTCACCTGCTCTCATGCGTCATTCTACTGATTAGTCTGACACATACAACGACACACACACAGACACACACACACACACAGACACACACAGCACAGGGACATCCAATCAGCTGACGCCCTGCTGCTGAAACACAACAATAACAGCTGAAATGACATAGTAACTCAGTGGTGTAACCACAGGAGTAATTGTAGAGTAAAGCAGAGCAACTTCTAGAGGGCCCCGGAGGTCACTGACTTCAAACATGTTTTATTTCCTCAGGGCTGAATCTCTGGCTCTTCCAATGGCAAGAACATGTGTGCCCAGGAGATGGGTGTGGGATGCCAATTGCCTGACCCCGGGTACTGAGTTGTCTCCCTGCCACCGACTTGTCTACTTCCATACTGACCCAGTCCTGGAGAGCTGCGGCACTGCGAGTGTGCGAGGGAGTACAGGTCGGTGTGAATATAACTGTGCAGGGGGTTCCCTGTCGGGGTGCTGTACAGTCCATGGGAACCTATCCTTACTGCAGCACCCAGGGGCGTAACTACAGAGAACGCAGACCCTGCAGCTGCTGGGCAACCCAGGAGGCCCTAATTCATATACTATTTCAACAAATATTGAAAACAGAAGGTATTTACTAGTGATGGGCAAATTTCTTCCGTTTCTCTTTGACGAAAAATTCTCAAATTTCCTGCAAAGTTCTCAAAAACTGCTAAAAATCGTGAAATCGAAATTTCATCAAAAAAAATCGTGAAATTTGAACGGTTTCACAAAAAAATCATGAAATTCGAACATTTTTCACGAAAAAACGTGAATATCAGAAATTTGCCACAAATTCGTACCAGACGAATTTATTCGCCCATCGCTACTATTTACTTGTCTCGTGCCATATACATAGCACTGCCTTAATAACAAAAATGAAAGTTAAACTCTCACATAAGGGCTGAGACTAGTGATGGTCGAATTTCTCAGTTTTTGCTTTGCTGAAAAATTTGCGGATTTCCCACAAAATTCGAGAAATTGTGAAAAAATCGTGAAATCGGAAAGGTCACGAAAAAATCGTGAAGTTAGAATGATTTCACGAAAAAAACGGGAAATTTGAACGTTTTCACAAAAAAAACAGGGAAATTCTAACGTTCTCACGAAAATAGTTCAGAGCCATATTGGTAAAACAGGTCGACTACTAGATATTTTGGGGGCCTGAAAATATTTAGCGGCAGGGCCCAGATCCCATTAAGTTGTGCTTCTATTTACGGGGATTCTAGTGGTTTCAGTTTGTTTATGGGAGTCCTCTGGATGTTAGTCTAAATTATGTTCATATTTTGTAGTAACGTTTTCAATAAAAAACATAAAAACCCTAGTGCTGGAGCGGGTCCCATCGCTAGTGCCTTTGGCGTTTGAGTATTTTCCTTATAAAAAGGGTCCCTAGAACCCTTCCCGCATTAAGGGGCAGATTTATCAAGGGTCGAATTTAAAAAACGTTGAAATTCGAATTAAAAAAGACCAATCAAAATTTATATAAAAAAATCGAAGTTTCTTTTGCGGGTGAATAGTCCGTATTCGTTCGAATTCAGACGAATTTCAAATCGTACGAATCGAAGTAACAGAGCATGTGTCTGAATTTGAATATGTTTTTTCCTAAAAAAAAACTTACATTTTTCAAAGTCCACCAATTGATTCCAAACAGGTTCTAGGAGGTCCCCCATAGGCTAAAACAGCATTTCGCCAAGTTTCAGATGGCGAATGTCCGAAGTCGAATTTTTAAAGAGACAGTACATGAATTTCTAATTTGGACTATTCCCTAGTCGAAGTACACAAAAATTAGCTCGAAATTGAATTTTTTTTAATTTGAATTTTCACTTCGACCTTTGATAAATCTGCCCGTAAATCTCTGCCAACCTTCTCATGTCCCTTCTCCACTTTTCTCCTTTATACGGGTTTCTCCCCTTTTATATAAATGTTCCGCCCGCAGGGTTCCTACATGGAGAGCACTACTGGGAGATTGAGTTCCTGGAACCCCCCTCTGGACTCTCGGTCATGGTCGGCGTTGGGACTGGCAGAGCCGCACTGCATGCTGGGGACTTTCAGTTCATTAATTTACTGGGTAATAACCACCCATTTTGGTATGGGTTAATACAGGTTATTATTATTATTTGTATTATTTTTATTGTTATTAATTATTATTATTATTATTATTATTATTTATAATAAAATAACAAAAATTATAATAATAATAATGTTTTGCCAGTAGCCTGAGCCACCTGTTGCACTCACTTATACAAACATCTGCCGTACATCTTAAAGGGGTTGTTCACCTTTAAATTAACTGTTAGTATGATGTAGAGAGGGATATTCTCAGACAATTTGCAATTGGTTTTCATTTGTTTATTATTTGTGGTTTATTTAGCTTTTTTTCATCGGCTCTCCAGTTTGCAATTTCAGCAAGGTGGTTGCTAGGGTCCAAATTAACCTAGCAACCATGCACCGATTTGAATAAGAGACTGGAATATGAATAGGAGAAGAAAAAGTAGCAGCAGCAACAATAAATTTCGAGCCTTACAGAGCATTTGTTTTTTTTAGATTGGGGCCAGTGACCCCCAGTTGAAAGCTGGAAAGCAATAGAAGAAGAAGGCAAAAAAGTTTAAAAACATTTTTTTTAAAAAAAAAAAAATGAAGACCAATTGAAAAGAAGCCGCTTTGAAGTAGCCATTGTATAACATACTAAAAGTTAATTTTAAGATGAACTACCCCTTTAAAAACTGACTTCCCTTTTTTTAAATAAATCATTGCATTTTGGACAGTAAAAAAAGAAACACATTTTGCCACTCCTAGTAAAGTGCTTTGATGCACCCAGTTACTCCCCAGCCCAATTCCCCTGGCCATGCCCCAATCACGCTCCCAACCTCTGAGAACGCAACACAAAACAAGAACACTTGGTGGCGCTGTGATATTATAACTGCACAATGATAACCCCCTGCTCCTGGGAATAACAAAGAGAACCTCATCTTCGTAACAACTGCTTAAAGGGATACTGTCATGGGAATCACATCAGTTAATAGTGCTGCTCCAGCAGAATTCTGCACTGAAATCCATTTTTCAAAAGAGCAAACAGATTTTTTTATATTTAATTTTGAAATCTGATATCTAAGGTGGCCATACACGGGCAGATAAAGATGCCGATATCAGTCGTTTAGACCAATTTGACAGCTTATCTGCCCGTGTATGGGGGCTTCCGACGGGTCTTCGGAAGGTTTGATTTTCACCTGACCGACCCGTCGGAGCCCCTTGGCGCATCATAATTCGATCGTTCGACCATACGGCAGAATGTTCGAATTACCCCCGATATAGCCATGCCGTTAGTGGCATATCGGGGAAAGATCCGCTCGTTTGGCAATGTCGCCAAACGTGCGGATCTTTGAGTCTATGGCCAGCTTAAATATATTGTCAGTTTTCCAGCTGACCCCAGTCATGTGACTTGTGCTCTGATAAACTTTAGTCACTCTTTACTCCTATACTGGAAGTTGGAGTAATATCACCCCCTGCAGCCTAACAACAGAACAATGGGAAGGTAACCAGATAGCAGCTCCCTAACACAAGATAACAGCTGCCTGGTAGATCTAAGAACAACACTCAATAATAAAAGCCATGTCTCACTGAGACTGATTCAGTTACATTAAGACAGCCTGGCAGAAAGTAGTTCCATCCCAAAGTGCAGGCACAAGTCTCATGACTGGGGGGAGCTGGGAAACTGACAATATGTCTAGCCCCATGTCAGATTTCAAAATGAAATATAAAAAAATCTGCTCTTTTGATAATTGGATTTCAGTGCAGAATTCTGCTGGAGCAGCACTATTAACTGATGTGTTTTTTTTTTTTTAAAAAAACATGTTTTCCCATGACAGTATCCAGTTAATATTGACATAATGGTATTAAAAGCTTTGCAGGGGTCTAGTATCCCATAGCAACCAGCCTGCAAGTAGCATTTGTCTTTTGGTCAACTGCTTCAATGAAAATATCTTGGTTGTGACTTTTATTACATTACTCCCCTTCATACTTTCCCAAAATGAATGTTTCAGACTAAGGAGAGTTTAGAAACTCGGGGTGATTCGTCCTTTGGTACTCGCATTGCTCTTAAACGAGTGTTGCCAAGAAGTTCGGATGCCCGTAATGTTCTTAAATCTTTCTTTCAATATAAAACAACATGGGGATTAAAACCAAACAACAGCGGCATTAGGGTTAGCAGCCCACTGGTTGAACCACAATTCCCAGAATCCTCAGCCACTCAGCAATGAACGACACTGTATTTACAGTAGTACTCAATGGCATTGCCTGTTTCTCCATCAGGAAGGGATACAGAGAGCTGGGGACTGTCCT
Organism: Xenopus laevis; assembly: GCF_017654675.1. Lineage (NCBI taxonomy): Eukaryota > Metazoa > Chordata > Amphibia > Anura > Pipidae > Xenopus > Xenopus laevis. The sequence goes on from NC_054378.1 coordinate 14,744,052, forward strand.
ATAAAGGCAGCGTGTGGCACGGAGGAACCAGCCGCAGATACACGGAGCCATTCTACGAGAAAGGGACGGTTATTGGGGTGCACTTGAACATGGATGAAGGAACATTGACCTTCTATAGGAACCGGCAGAGTCTGGGCTTGGCATTCGCGGGACTGCAGAAGGTACTATTTCTCTTAGCCGTATACTGTAGGTACGGGGCCTTGTATGACTCCCAGGGCCTTTGAATCTTAGGGCCAGAACTAGGGTTAAGTAAGGAATGCAACTGTAGTGGTACAGCAGCAGCGGGTGCTTGGGGGCAATATGAAACAAGAGTAGGGTTGCCACCTTTGACTTCTGCAAAAACTGAACAAGGAAGTAGGGTTGCCATCTGTCCAGTGTTGGACTGGCCCACTGGGATACCAGGAAAAGTCCCGGTGGGCCCAAGTGTCAGTGGGGCCTTCTGCTGCTAAACATTTGGCCTATTTCATGGCCATTCCCTATTTCTATGAGAACAAAGAGGCTAAATAGATGGAATAAAAGATTATAGTATTTAAAGAAAACAGACTAAGAGAATAGAGGTTGATTGAGGAGAGGAAGAATAATAGTACTGAGAGTGGGCCCCTGGTCTAAGGTTTTTGGGTGGCCCGTGGTGTTTCAGTCCAACACTGCATCTGTCTGATTTTCACCTGGACACGCTAATTGTTCGGGTGAAAACTGCCTGCCTGGATTTCCAAATAAAGAAATCCGAAAAGGTACATTGCAGTGAATGCCATGGCGATCAGCCAATCGCTAATCGCCACATCACCAGCCCTGCCCCTTACATAACATCATCAGTTCCGCCCCGGCATCACCCGCCCGGAGTTAATTTAGCAAAAAGGTAGCAACCCTACAAGAAAGATGGTATCAAGGATGGAGTGGGGGTATAACATTTGTGGGCTTTTATTTTTCACAGGGGCGGGGTTTTGAAATCAGAGGTGGTTATTGGGCAGATTATTCGGGTTTCACAAAGTTCAAACCCAAACAGGCAATTGTGACCCAAACACCCCTAAGAAAGACCAAACTGTTCAGGTCAAAACTGGCGACCCTAACCAAGAGGCAGCGGTGTGGTTTTGCTTATGGACTGCCCGCGGGTGGAGTGGGGGATATGTGGCTAGGGTTGCCACCTGGTCAGGATTTTACTGACCTGGCCGGTAAAACTGATGGTTGATCCCAATGTTATTAATAGGGAAAAAAGATAAATATATAGGAAGGCTGGTATTTTTTTCCAGAAAAGGTGGCAACCCTATATGTGGCAGGCATTTGCCACCAATAATACTTGGGCTGGCAAAGACTCTTGATACTTGTCGTGGTAAGTTCAGTGGAGGCAAGCAGTATGGCAGCTTGTATAAATGCTAAAAAAAACTACTCTGTTTCCCAGTAACACTGCTATTTTATCAACAGGTACAATCCCCATTATATCCAATGGTCTCCTCCACTTCACCGGGCACAGAGCTGGCCGTGGGGTTGCAGTTCTCCACTCTGCCCTCCCTGCAGGAGCGATGCCTCAGCACCCTGGCCCACAGCCTGGAGCAAACGGACATGGTGGATTGTCTCCCACTTCCCGCCGCCATCAGGTGGCTGCTGAAAAGCTGGAAAGATCACAAAGGTGTGAGCGTCCAGGGCGTCGAAGTGTAACCTGTAAAAGTGGCACCAGTTACACAGCCCTGGGCATTCAGTGGAACTAGGACCTGCTATGTAGGAGGCCAACGTGGTTTGGTTATGGCTGAAACAGGAAGTGCTGCAGTAAAAACAGGAAGTGCTGCAGTAAAAACAGGAAGTGCTGCAGTAAAAACAGGAAGTGACCCATGGGGCACAGATCCCACAGAACAATCCATGCTACAGTTAATGGTATATCTGGGCACAGTATCTTTTATAACATTTATACAGACCTCTGTAATGATGCTTCTACTGCAAGGGAGAGTGAGCTATTCAGACGACACTTTATCATACCCGCTGCGAGTTCCATGAGCTTAGGAACCCTGTGGATATGGAGGTATAATGCTGTTCCTGCAATGTTCTACAGCGTTGACTATTGGAATATTCCAGTTCCAGCCCCACCTTAGAAGTCCAACTTCTGCTCAGGGCCCCCTTAGCTCATAACAAGTTTACAGATATATAGAAACATTGGGGTGTCACCCTGCTATAGTTCCAGGGGTACCCAGGGCACAAATAAGCACTCACCCCAAATCTCCCCCTAACTGGCCTTCAGACTAGGCCCCCTTAGCTCATAACAAGGTTACAGATATATAGAAACATTGGGGTAACAGTCACCCTGCTATAGTTCCAGGGGTACCCAGGACACAAATAAACACTCACCCCAAATCTCCCCCTAACTGGCCTTCAGGCTGGGCCCCCTAAGCTCATAACAAGGTTACAGATATATAGAAACATTGGGGTAACAGTCACCCTGCTATAGTTCCAGGGGTACCCAGGACACAAATAAACACTCACCCCAAATCTCCCCCTAACTGGCCTTCAGGCTGGGCCCCCTTAGCTCATAACAAGGTTACAGATATATAGAAACATTGGTGTTTCAGTCAATTGGCCATAAATCCAAGAATATCTAGGGGAGCAATGTTCACCCCAAAACTCACGCTGATATGAACTTCAAACTGGGCTTCAGATGTCCCAGAAGCTGGCCATAGACGCAAAGATCTGATCGTACGAATGGAGGATTCGTATGATTGTCGAACCATGTGTGGAGAGTCCCGACATTTTTCATCCGGCGGAGATCGGTCGTTTGGTCGATCAGACAGGTTAGAAAACTTCTGTTGGCTGCCGATAATATCTCTGCGTGTATTGCCGATCGTACGATTTTCAGTGGGAGACTGTCACTAGCTTTGGTTGGACATAGATATCGTACGATTGCTGTCAGGGGCAGAACATTGCTGATCTGTTCTTTAACTAATATGACTGGTAAGACTTTGATCTGAATGGTTAGTGGCGGGTCGGGAGATGGGAAAGTCCGATCGTACAATGATTCCTATGATCGGATCTTTGCATCTATGGCCATCTTAAGAGAGCAGACATGCCTCATCCTGAAATCTCACCCTACTTGTCCTTTAGACTCTTCCCCAAATAATAAGACACCCCACAACCGGTGACAAATGCTGGATAGTTGCCTTCCAGCAGATCTGTTGCCAATTCAACCCAAGGCATGGGTCAAATAGACTGTGATATAGAAGTGATTTTAAAAATCCCATTTATTTGCTTACTCTCCATTTTTTTACATTAGGCAAAACTTTATATAGGAGCAATTGAAAGCACTTTCATTTTACATGGCCAGTTAAACCCCAGATACAATGAACTCCTCCTTATCTGCAAGTCTGAGACACAGGCAGCAGCTTGGAAAAGGAAGTAGTTTATTACTACAGAGGTCATTATATAAGAATTAATACATATAAAGTGATGTTGGGTGTTAAGTGAGTAGTGGGTGGGAACAACCCAAAGTATTGTGATATAGGCCTATCTCTCTAATTATTCTTATTATTTAATAATGATGAAAATGGTGAACATTAACCATTTAAATATATATTAGATCTGTTTTTTTTGTGGATGATTTTTATGGTTATTTCTTTCAATTATAAATCGCAATTTAATTTTATTTAACACTATTTTGATACCAAATAAATATTATCAGAGCTTTTCTGTTGTTGTTCTTACCCAACCCAGCCTTCATTTTACCCAACATACATGTAGCAAACATATATGTACAAGTATGGGACCTGTTATCCAGAATGCTCAGGACCTGGGGTTTTCTGGATAACGGATCTTTCCGTAATTTGGATCTACTAGAAAATCATGTAAACATTAAATAAACCCAATAGGCTGGTTTTGCTTCCAATAAGGATTAATTATATCTGAGTTGGGATCAAGTACAAGCTCCTGTTTTATTATTACACGGACAAAGGAAATCGTTTTTAAAAACTTAGGGGCAGATTTATCAAGGGTCTAATTTCAAAGTTGAAAATACTTTGAAATTCGACTATCGAATTGAATTACTTCGACTTTGAATATCGAAGTCGAAATTTGTTTTCATCGAATTTGGCAATTTGCGGTCTAAGTGAACGACTCGAAGGATTTCAGCGATCGATCGAACGATTTTTCTTCGAAAAACTTAGAAAACTGCTCTAGAAGGTCCCAATAGGCTAACATAGCACTTCGGCAGGTTTAATTTGGCGAAGTATTGAAGCCAAAGTTTTTTTTAAAGAGACAGTACTTCGATTATCGAATGGTCGAGTATTTTACTTCGAATCGAATTCAAAGTCGTAGTAGCCTATTCGATGGTCGAAGTATCCAAAAAAAAACCGTTTTACTTCGAAAATTCCCTCTAATTCACTTTGACCCTTGATAAATCTGCCCCTTAAATTATTTAATTACAATTAAATGAATTAATTAATTATAATGGAGTCTATGGGAGCTTTTTGGATACCTGTATTATCAAATCATTAAACGCGGCTTTTGATTAGAGCTCAGATAAAATATCAACCGTAACTCTGTTTTCTCTAAACACTGTCCGCTCAGTTAGCTTTTAGCTGCCCCTTTATAAGGGAGAATTATTAAACACACATTTTCTACTTGTCTGCTGTGACACTAGAAATTCTGGCCTGAGAACAAAACGTTGTACAGGTATAGGATCCCTTATCCGCAAACCCGTTATCCAGAAAGCTCCGAATTACAGAAAGGCCTTCTCCCATAGACTCCATTTTATATAAATAATCAAAATTTTTAAAAATGATTTCCTTTTTCTCTGTAATAATAAAACAGTAGCTTGTACTTGATCCCAACTAAGATATAATTAATCCTTATTGGAAGCAAAACCAGTTTATTGGGTTTATTTAATGTTCACATGATTTTCCAGTAGACTTAAGGCATGAAGATCCAAACTACGGAAAGATCCGTTATCCAGAAAACCCCAGGTCCCGAGCATTCTGGATAACAGGTCCCATACCTGTATACAAAAAATTTACTCTTGTCTGGAGAAATATAATATACAGCTGCAAGGTTATTTAAACGAGCCGAAAATGGAACAATAAATAATGTCATATTCATCGCTTCAACAACAACAACAAAAAAAAACACAATTGTATTTTTGATAAATTTTTATTTCACGGTTTCTTTTTTTTTTACTTTAGTACAAAATGTGAAATCACAAGCAGAGTAAAAATACAATTAGCTACACAGTTGGACCATAGGAACATAACCAGCAGGGGGCAGTGTCTGTCATTGTGCTCAAACCAACAAGTGATTCAGAAGAAGAGGCTCATGGCCATAATTCCTCAGGGTGGTTTTTCTTTTAAGAATTAAAAAAATGGCCAGTATGGAACATCTTTCCACCAGGCCGGGCAGCAAAGCAAGATGGCAGTTGAGAAAGTCAAGCACTCAATAGTGTCTTAACGGGGCAACCAGAAGACCTTCAGAAAGGAGGAGTAGTCAAGGTCTTTTTTAGGTTGTACCAACTAAGGGGAGAACGGTGACCCTACCAACCAATGGGAGCAATGCATTTTATTTCTATGACTGAGCTGGTTGGTCCCGACTCTTGGCTCGGACACTGACTCCAGCAGGGCCACCCAGACAATCTCCCAATGAGCCCAGGTCTAAGTGGGCCCCAGTCTCTGACCATTCCCATCCTTATTTACACTGTGCAACTATATAAAAACCCTGTAGCATTTGGCACTACTACAATCATATTGCTGTTAGAGTGGACCCAAGGTGTCAGGTACTCTAGTGGGCCCAAGAAGACCCAGTCTAACACTGCAGCTCAATTATGGGTCAAAAAAAACCTTGTTAACGGATAAGTAATCCTTTAAAATAAGTGAATGTAAAATTGATGAGGGTGCTATTCTAAGCACTTTTGTCATTTACATTCATTATTTATTTTGTTTTTATTCCAAGATATTAAGGGATACATGTATTGTTATTTTGAATGAATTTTTTTACAACAGCACCACCTGCTGGTCAGTTTCCCACCAGTCTGACCATCAAGTAGTCAAGGAAGTTGTCAGGAGAAAGAAAGAGGCTGCTCTGATGTTCTTCTGCTTAGGAATAAAATTAAAACCTTTCTCACATCTTTCCTAAGCAGAAGAAAATCAGAGCAGCCTCTTTCTTTCTCCTGACAACTTCCTTGACTACTTGGTGGTCAGAAACTTACCAGCAGGTGGCACTGTTATAACAAATTGCATTCATATTAATAGTGCATGCATCCCTTAAAGCAGTGATCCCCAACCAGTAGCTCGTGAGCAACATGTTGCTCTCCAACCCCTTGGATGTTGCTCTCGGTGTCCTCAAAGCAGTTGCTTATTTTTGAATTTTCAGCTTGAAAGCTAATTTTAATTGCATAAAAACTAAATATAGTGCCAGGGAAAGCCTCTTGTAGGCTGCCAGTCCACATAGGGGCTACCAAATAGCCAATCACAGCACTTATTTGGCACCCCAGGGGACTTTTTCATGCTTGTGTTGCTCCCCAACTCGTTTTACATTTGAATGTGGCTCACGGGTTAAAAAGGTTGGGGACCCCTGCCTTAAAGGATCTGTAACATCATTTTTTTTTTTATTAAAACATTGGCTATTTCAGTAGCGGGGGCATCGTTCTTCACAATAAATTGGCTCTAGGTTTATATAATATAGGTATTGTAGCTACAACATCACTGGTTTTAGTTATTGATAGTATTATGGCACGGGTTTGTACTATATAAAGATCACAATTTATTAAGAAGATATTAGCACTTACTTCATGGAACTATATCAGGGGTTTTGGGTATGTGTGGTGGTTTTTTTTGGGGGGGGGGTGAGATATGGAACCCAAATTTTTGTCCTGTGCTGTTGGGGTTTCCCTCCACGCCTCAGGTCACCAGGTTAGAATTTTCTTATGGATTTGTTTTTATGTTTATTATGTATGATGGATATGGGAAATATAAATGATTCTGTGTAAAAAGCATTCTGTATATAAATGTGGTTTAAAAGAATAAAAATTTATTGATAAAAAAAAAAAACAAACATTGGTTTGTCTAGAACGAAAAAAAAACAAAGACACATTAAACTTTTAAATCGCTAAGTCTTTATTGAGAAATAACTTACCTAAATTCCGCTCCTCTTCAGAAAAGGCGACGATCCATCGTGCGGCGATTGATTTCTCCTGCCTGGCTATCTCCTATAAGGAAGGCAGGGAGGAGAAATTGAGCACCGCATGATGGATCGCCTTTTCTGAAGAGGAGCGCAAGCTGAGTTTCGGTAAGTTATTAATAAAGACTCAGCTATTTAAAAGTTTAATATGTCTGTGGTTTTTTTCCGTTCTACACTAAGAAATTTTTTAATTGAAAAAATTGATGTTACAATTCCTTTAATATGTCGGAATAAAAACAAAAAATAAATAATGAATGTAAATGACAAAAGTGCTTAGAATAGCACCCTCATTCTTTTTACATTCACTTATTTTAAAGGTTTACTTATCCTTTAAGCTAATGGCAGCTGTAGAGTTCTAGGGCCTTATTTATAGGGGGATGAAAGTGCAAAGAACAGGAGCAAACCACTATCTGTATCTGCACTTTGCCCCCTGTCTGACTGTCAGAGCCATAGAATTGGGTCCTTGGGCTCCAGGACTTTTCCTATCAATATAAATCCAGCTCTGTCTGCATTGGGCAGAGCCAACATTGTGTTATTTGAACATGTAAGTAGGGAGCACTGACAGGCGCTGGGTGCAAGGAGCCGAGTATATAAAAAGCCCAGATACAAGTGCCTGTTGTATATATGTTAAGGGGTGTCATTCTGTGTCCCTCTGTGCCCAAGCACTTGCATCCGGGGTGTTTATAAGTGACCTCTTCCTAGTGTCTAAATTAATAAAAACCACAAATAACTAAAAACCTCTGTTTAAAATATGCGATTTAATGAAAGAAAGAGAACTTTTTGCTGGGTTATAAACAAGGCTGATTCAATAGCAGCCTCAACTAAAGGCAGAGTTCACCTTTGATTTACATAAAATGGGGATATGATGAGATCATTTGCAATTGGTCTTTTTTTTTTTTTTTAATCATTTTGCTTTTTGTGTGTGGAATATCAGCAGCTATCTGGTTGCTGGGGTCCAAGTTACCCTAGTAACCAGGCAGTGAGTTTGAATGAGAGACTGGATGATGAATAGGAGGATGAAGGAATAAAAAGTAAAAGTAACAAATCAAAATGTAGCTTCGCTGGGCGACGGGTTATTGGAAGAGATATTCTATAACTATAAACAATGAAGACCAACTGAAACATGGTGGAGACCCTAGACAGCTTACAAGCAGGGGTGACACTTGTACTCCAGGATATACCCGCAGAGGCTGGGTTACACGGACACGTCAACTACACCAATCATTTTGCAGCGTCCCCCCAGCTGTCGTATGATAAGGTGCTGGAGGCTGCTTCATTCAAACACATTTGCTGTTGCTAGGGGAATGTTGTAACATCGACAAAGGTTTATACAGTACAGAAAAGTGGCGACTTTTCCCATGTAAGTTCTCATGCAGAGTTTGTGTAATTAGCTCCTCCACCAAAGCCCGGGGGCAGAATCATAATCCCGGCAAATGGAAAACAATAAGGACTAAAAATAGAGAACACGGACACAAGGGGGCGCAATTTCCTACCAAGCACTTAGAGCATGGAATGTATAAAAACCATACAGACTTCGGAGCATAATGATAGCAGGTGTAAGGTTCCTAATGACTCCCTATTAAAGTGTATGTACAGTACATGGTGCAGCAAGGCACTGGCACATATATATATATATATATATATATATATATATATATATATATATATATATATATATATATATATATATATATATATTATATATATAAATAAAAAGGTGGCACAGCAAGTTATGAAGGTCAGATACCAAGAGTTCAGCTCATTTACACCTGGATTCTGCCCTCTGCTCTTATTTACATTCATTAAAAACCCAACATGTTTAAAAGAAGGAGCAGAAGAGATAACAAAATAAGCAACGGGACATAAGTGGATATATATATAAATATATAATAGTTCAAAGGGGTGACGATGGTTTTTGTCTATTGGCTGCTTGTTACTCCTTTGGATGCGGCCAGCCAATCTGAGCCTAGGAAAGTTGTGTGCTAGTGCTGCCCCCCGCTGCTGCTTAAGATCATTAAGGGGCAGATTTATAAAGGGTCGAATTGAAAAGTCAAATTTTTTTTCAAAATTCTCAAATTCGAATTGTGAATAATCCAAACTCGATTTGAATTTTAATTCAAAATATCGAGATTTATCAAACCATGGCCCTTTAAAAATTCAAATTCAACTCTTCGCCACCTAAAACCCGCCAAGTTCATGAATAATGTCATATAAAATTAAGATCAAACCCCACATTAAATCACCTCTAACCAAATAACTTGCCCTTACACAAGTGAGACACGTAACAAAAGTGCCTCTCGCCAGCCAGAGGCACCCGCTGTCTCCGAGCGACACTAGAAAGTGAACCAGACGCAGGGTGCAGGCATTGCAAGAGTCTTTGTGCCGTCACTTCTATTGGAGATGCCAGCTCCAATGTGTCACAAGAACACACAGCTTATGGGGGGAAAGTAACGCATTGCACTGTGGGAAAGGGGTCTGCGGTGATAGACTGGCAGGGTGGAGAGAGAGTTGCTCTGGGAGAGGAACAGCTCAAGGCTCAGGATCCCCAAACAGCTCTCTCTGGTTGTCCAGCAGGAATTTGGTGAAGGTGTTGATAGGGTTAATGGCTTTTAAAGTCATGGCAGCATCTTTGGCCCAAAGAAGGTTCGGGCCGAACACCACAGCCAGGTTTGTGGTCGTCATCTTGTTCTGTTGGCTGTGATAAGAGACCTGATAAACAGAGGTAACATTGAGACACAGTCAGAACATGTTCTTCTCTATGGCTACAGTACAGAGTGTAGAGCTGCTGTAGGAAATCTCATGTCCAGCCGCCCTGAGCACTAAAAGAAATCACCCAGAAAGTGGATGGAAACACGAGCGGAGTTAAAGAGGGATTGCTTATAGTGGGTCCAGGTATGAGACTGGTTATCCAGAATGCTCGGGACCTGGGGTTTTCCAGATAAGGGATCTTTCTGTAATTTGGATCTTCATACCTTAAGTCTACTAGAAAAGCATGTAAACATTAAATAAACCCAATAGGCTGGTTTTGCCTCCAATAAGGATTAATTATATCTTAGTTGGGATCAAGTACAAGCGACTGTTTTATTATTACAGAGAAAAAGGAAATCCTACTTAAAAATTTGGATTATTTGTAGGGATGCACCGAATCCAGGATTCGGTTTGGGATTCAACCTTGTTCAGCCTTCTTCAGCAGGATTTCGGATTCGGCCGAATCCAAATCCTTATTTGCATATGCAAATTAAGGATTTGTCACAAAACAAGGAAGTAAAATTTTTCCCATTCCCACCCCTAATTTGCATATGCAAATTAGGATTCTGATTCAGTTCGGTATTCGGCCGAATCTTTCTCGAAGGATTCGGGGGTTCGGGAAATCCAAAATAGTCGATTCGGAGCATTTCCTAACTATTTGGATAAAATGAAGTCTATGGGAGACAGCCTTTCAGTAGTTTGGAGCTTTGTGGATAACAGGTTTTCGGATAATCGATCCCATACCTGTACCACATAAATATAGCGCTGACAATAAAATGTATTTAATATATGGGGGGGAAATCTTTTTTGCCCTTTAGATACAAGCCGCAGTCCTCATTAAACTACACTCTCCTAAAGTCAAGCATCTGGGCACTCACCTGCACCAGGAAACCTATAAGGAACTGAAGGACTTCATAGTTCTCCTTGGGCAGAGTCTGCAGGACCTGGTGAGTAGATTCAATCTTCTGCTCCTGCTCTGGATGAAGGAAGAGTGGCATATTAATGAATATTGTAATATCAAGTGTCATTATACATCATCCATCCATCATCAATCATCCACCCATCCATCCAGCATCATCAGCAATCATCCATCCATCCTTATCATCATCAATCACCCATCCATCATCAATCATCGATTCATCATCAATCATCCATCATCAATCCATCCATCATTATCAATCATCCATCCATCATCTATCCATCATCAATCATCCATCCAGCATCATCCTCAATCCATCCATCATTACCAATCATCTATCCATCATCAATCATCCATCCATCATCATCAATCATTCATCTGTCATCATTCAACCACCACCCACCCATCTATCATCATCCATCCATCAATCATCATCCATCCATCAATCATCATCCATCCATCAATCATCATCCATCCATCAATCATCCATCCATCAATCATCCATCCATCCATCAATCATCCATCCATCCATCATCCATCCACCCATCATCCATCATCCACCCATCATCCATCCATCATCCATCCATCATCCATCCATCATCCATCCATCATCCATCCATCATCCATCCATCATCCATCCATCATCCATCCATCATGTTCTATATCCTTCCCCAAACAGGGCTGCCAACTTACTGGAGAAGTCAACAACAAAGCTGTAAAGGTTAAAAGTCAGCAATGGCTCGGGAAGCTCCCTCAGGAATGTCTTCAGGATGACGGCTGGCAGGTGAACATCATCATATTGCTGGAAACTGAACTGGACCCCTGCAGAAGAAAATGCCGACACAGTTAGAGAAGGGTGGTGAACAAAGAGAATGTGGCCCAGAAGAACTGGATAAAGCAAACACATAGAGGATATTAGTGTCACTGCAAAGCTATGGAATTATATAAGGGGACTTCAAAGGCAACGATGGCAAGTGAAAGAAAAGCCCTCACTGCCCCCATCACTTTTAACAAGTTGACATACAAATGAGGGTATTTATCTGTAGCTCCAGGAACACTTATCAATTTGCAATTGAGCATTGGGAGTTTAGAGTCTGGGAAGCCTGGTGTTCCACAGAGAAACTACACGGTGCAGCAGTACCTTCTACAACATAGAATTCCATTTTACCAATATAGCTCCCAAATGTACAGAGATAACTGTACTCACCCATGTTATACTTCTGCTGAACCTCCCGTACTATTTGGGTACTGGCCGACCTCCGGAATATTCCCTCAGTGCTCAGAGCTGCAAAGAGAAAGGAGAGAAACTTGAAGCAAACACGGGAACATATACAAAGTATTTCAGACTTAAAGTGACCATAATAAAAGCCCGTCTACACCTGATCAGCAGCTTATTGGCCAGTGTATGAGGCCCCTGAAGGCCGTCTGTGCTGTTGTATGAGCACCAAATTGGTGCATTGATGGGGTCCCCTCCTGACATCTCTCCATAGACCCCATTATGATCTAATCATACTCTCTCTTGAATGCCAGCAGCAGGATGGTGCATGAATCCAAGCGTGCAATCCCATGATATTATTACAACACACACTGTTATCAGAGTTTCAATTGCTGCACATGTATAATAATACAGTAATAAGCCAAGCTTTACCCTTCCCAGTAGGTGCACTATAGCTGATCTAGACAGAGTCACAAGCCCAGTTGACTCACTATCCAAACACACAATCCATCCATGTAATTAAGTTGTTTGGCCCCTTGGCATGAGACTAGGGATCGTTACCTTTCTCCTGCAGGTAGGCCACTGTGTCTCGGACAACTTGTGGTATCATGTCATTCTCCGGGTGCTTATCTTTCAGGCTGCAACAGCAAGTAAGGAAAGTGTAAGGACTGTCCAGTACAAACAGATGAAGCACAATGTATAGGCATGAGATACTCACTGCAGCAAGGAGACACCAAACTGCTGGTTTGGAAGTGGAGGGCGAGGAGGGCTGGATTTCTGACTTGGAACCGGCGTCTTCATATTAGAGCGAATAAGCTCATCATACCTAAAGGACAAGAGAGAGACAGTGAGGTTGGAATATCCCCCTTGCCTCCATCGCTCAGATCTCAATATTATGTGCCATTACTTAAGTATCGAGCCAGGAAAGCTCCAGTATTACTTGAGTACTTGTTTAGGGATCCCCAGCTGCTCCAGCTTCGTGTGCTCCTCCAAGTCACTTAGGTAATTGGCATAAAAAATCTTCCGACCAAACTTAAAGCTGAAAGAGTGAGAAATGAAGACAGTGTAAAAGTTATGACATACTGTATATCCAGAACAAAGCTGCACAGCTGTCAGGCTCTGCTGGGATTCGATCCAGGGACTTTTGGGTTTCCACCGTAACCATTTGGCCAGGTGAGCAGCCTGTAGGGTTGCTCACTATATGTTACCTGGCCTCTGCAGCCCCAGTCAAGCAGCAGCCTGATTGGTTGTAGTCAGCCAATCAGGGCTGACTCTGCCCTATATAAGACCAGCCCTCCAAACACTCCTTGCCTGAGCATTGGTTCCCATCCTAGCAGTGTGGCATTGTCCCTAGCTACGGGTTCCTGTTCTGGCCTCTGTCCTATTCTGCCTTATCTTGCCTTGTCTGTACCCTTCCCTGTCTTGTCCTGCCTGGCTCTGGACCTAGTCTTGTCTTTATCTGCTCCCGTCCTCTCGCTATCCAGTCCTTCTGCTCCCGTCCTCTCGTTATCCAGTCCTTCTGCTCCCGTCCTCTCTGCTTTCCTGTCCTTCTTCAACCGTCTTCCTGCTTTCCACCCCTTCTCCTCTCATCCTCTCCTTCTGCTCCAGTCTCCTTCTGCTCCAGTCTCCTTCTGCTCCAGTCTCCTTCTGCACTCTATCCCCAGTTTGATCTGATCTACGCCCGCACCGTCCTGTCCCATCCAGTCTGTTCCTGTTCCACTCCTGCTCCATACAGTCTGTTCCTGTCCTGACTCTTCGCCCTCTTCATCCTGTCTAGTCCATTCCTGATCTTCTCCCCGTCAATCCTGTTCCGCTCTGCACCTGTTGCAGTCTGACTCATCTCCCTCTTCAACCTGTTCCTGCCTTCCCTTTACATGTTTCCTAGGCACATACAGCTCCTGCCTCAAGGACTCACCCTTCCCTCATCAGTCACCACAGCGCCCCCTACCTAATCCTTGACAACAGCATTATATCGTACATATCAAGTCCTTATAGATTATTTACAGGGGGCTTATACAGCAACACTGGGCAAGAATTGTGCAATAACTCAGAGCAACCAATCAGATGATTGCTTTTATAATTCTAGTGGCACTGGTCTAACAGCTAACTGCTGATTGGTTACTATGGGTTCTGGGACCAGAGAACCACCCTTGTTCCTATACAGCTCCTCCTTAATAATTTCCCTTGCTGTGAGCTTGTTGATCAGATTTCCTACTCACACTCTGGACAGAGTTGGTCAGCTCATTCCTCCCAAGATTCCACAATGGATAAATTGGAACATTTTGGGCCATACTCAGGCTGTTTTGGGCATACATCTACCACCACTTCCCAGACCAACAAATTGTTATTGTCCTATATAAACAGGACAGATAAGCAGGTGCGGCTCAGAGGTTTTGCTGGTGAAATCTGTACCTCATCTGCCCTCAGTTCCCTAAAATGATGTTTCTTCAGACTGTACCTGATGATGGGCTTGAAGAGAATCAGCAGAGTCTTGATGAACATCGTTGGATGAACAATGTAAAGGGCCTTGATGTTTTTCTTGTATCTGCATGGAATAAAATGGGATGATGTCTTAAAAGTGTCAATATTACTACGACAGTTACACAAGGAGAATTCTCCACCCCCCAGGCTAAAAGTTGCACTGACTCACTTGCGATCGAATTCCCGGTAGGCATCTCTAAGCCACCCCAAAGACGGCTTATTGTCACTGGTAAGGCCATGATGCAGGTAAACCAGCGTGTAATCGCTCTCCACATACTGGTCCAGCGTATGCTTCAGGTACCTGGGGGTGGAATAAGACCAGTAAGACCCACTCTATTTCAGAATACAAATGCTCAGTGCAGCCATAGCAGTAGAAATGGAGCAGCAGATCATTCAGTCACTGAACAACCAGTTCTGAACTGGTCCATTTCTGATTCTTGCATATGGCTGCCCCCAGCAAACAGGTTTTTCTTGTCTTTGTCTGTATGTATTTTAAGGTCCCCGCTCAATGGTTTTAAAAATTTAATGGGTTTAAAAATGGTCCCTGTGTAAAATGCATAATGAAGCAATAGAATTCTTAATGAATCAGATGCAATTTGAGAGTAGGACTGGCCAGATATGGGATGACTTTGACGTAGTTGGCCAGCTTAAATATATTGCAATATATTGACAAACAATCCCGGTTTTGTTTAAAGGGTAAGGCACAAAATGTCTCAATGACCTTGAAGGGATACTGTCATGGGAAAACATGTTTCTTTTCAAAATGCTTCAGTTAATAGTGCTGCTACGGTAGAATTCTGCACTGAAATCCATTTCTCAAAAGAGCAAACAGATTTTTTTATATTCAATTTTGAAATCTGACATGGGGCTAGACATATTGTCAGTTTCCCAGCTGCCCCCAGTCATGTGACTTCAGTCACTCTTTACTGCTGTACTGCAAGTTGGAGTGATATAACCCCCTCCCCCCCCCAGCAGCCTAACAACAGAACAATGGGAAGGTAACCAGATAGCAGCTCCCTAACACAAGATAACAGCTGCCTGGAAGATCTAAAAACAACACTCAATAGTAAAAGCCAAGTCCCACTGAGACACATTCAGTTACATTAAGTAGGAGAAATAGCAGTCTGCCAGAAAGCAGTTCCATCCTAAAGTGCTGGCACAAGTCACATGACTGGGGCAGCTGGGAAACTGACAATATGTCTAGCCCCATGTCAGATTTCAAAATTGAATATAAAAAAATCTGTTTGCTCTTTTGAGAAATGGATTTCAGTGCAGAATTCTGCTGGAACAGCACTATTAACTGTTTTGCCATGACAGTATCCCTTTAATATATCGGTAATGGGTTGAGTGTAGAGGACCTCTTGTATTTGTCTATAGGTTTTCACAGAGGTATCCATGGGACATATTATCCCCTAGCAGAGTTTAGGCCTGATTTTGTTCCTCCTGGGTAATGTCAGGGCAGAAATGTTTGGGATGTGTAAATGTGCAGCTTAGTGGAGTGATGATTCACACGCTGCACATTAATCATTGACCATAAAATGCACAAAGATCCCCACCCAATGTTCTGAATGCACACAGTATCCCTACATCAGCTTCATTGCTTATTTTAAGATCTAGAAACCGATCATTGCCCAGCTATAGACCTAGCAGTGAAATGAAAGGGATCCAGTCAAAAAGGTCCCAATCTGTGTCCCTAAAGTCCAGATGGAGAGCACTTGTTTACTGCATCAAAAGCAAAACATGGGCCCTTTCCCAGATAGGAGCCATGTTTTTCCATTTCCAGCTATCTACAACTGCACAGATTGTGTACAGGCAAATCTAGGAGAGACTGGCAGGTCAATGAGGAGAAGTCCACAACTTACTGTAAAAGCTTCACGTGGTCAATCTCATGACAGGCCGGCAGGCGACAGGCACTGAACACCACGATTTTACGCCCGTACTTGTCATCACCTGTAAGAAAAAGAAACTTCACCTTATTAAAGGGGATCATGGGAAACACTCTAGACAGCAGCAGGACCCATTTTTGGGTCCCAAAAGTGGCAGCCAAACCTGCCTGAAAACAGTGAATGGAAAAAGGAACAGTTTGTCTCAAACAGAGAGCACAAGCAGGACTATGACATGGGTTTGTGTTCTGGTTTCTGTACGGACACTTCTCATCCCTCAGAGACACTTCTTTCTCCTCTGACCAATCAGAAATCACGGGCCCCCGTACAACTAAATCTTCTGGGCCCACTGGCACAGCCCCCACGCCAGATCTCGCCCAACACCACAGTGAAAAAGGCCACAGACAGCACTAAAAACTGTAAACCCCCCATACAAGTTATAAAAGCCATTGGTGTTCATTATAAGTTAAAAAAATAGTTGTGGCTAGGGTCCCACATAAAATGGAGGTCAGAGCCCCCTACCAGGGCTGCATTTACATAGAGGACACCTCTAGGCCCATTGCATTTGTCGTCCCCCCGTCCTCTCCCTTTTATTCACTCAAATTTTCATCATCGGGACCAGAGCAATGGGATTGGTGCAATAAATCACATCTCCTGCGCATTCCCAGTGTTTCTGAACCACGTGGGTGTGGTTGGGCAGCATTCCACCCCATAAAATCCTGCCGCCCCGTGGCCTTTCTGTAAATCTGGATCTGCCCTCTATAAGTTAGAAAAAAAAAATCATTGGTGGTCAGGACCCCCCTATAAATGAAGAAAAAAACATTGCCCCCCCCCATTAAAGTTTCTCTTTTCGCGGCATTGGCTCTGTTTGCAGCTTCGCTTTACGGGACCTCTTCGCTGTTAAGGGGGGCCTGTCTAATTCAAAAAGTGCAGCATAGCCAGGCCCCCCTTTAGGCCCAGTACAAATGTACCACCCCGTGCCCCCCTGATGGCGGCCCTGCCTCTGACCTCATCTAATATTATGTACAAAACAAGTCACGGCACTGCTGCAGGATACCAGACATAGGCAGACAGCTCACACTCAGCACTCAGCTTACAGTACCGGTTACCCATTACAAACATGTATAGTTTAGGATTAAAGGTAAGGGCTAGAATTTAGGCAGATAATGGGGGTGCTACTAGTTCACTGATGTAAAATGTAGAGAGATATAATAAAGTGCATCCCATGCATAGTTACAGTCTTCCTTCATTTGGTTAATGGAGAATAAAACCTTTCTTACAAGTTTGGCCCCTATGGAGACCTCCCACACCACATTTCTGGGGCCCTCTAAGCCACCCTGTTGTTGTTGTTGTACCAGGTTCAGTAAAGCAACACTGTGGGTTGGCGCACACCATTTCACGGCTGCTTTGGGTTCTGTGATCGGCGACACAGAGCATTCAAGGTCCAAATCAGTTTCAGCAATGCATGCTCCTGTCGAGGGGGATCTCAGGAATGAGGGTGCAAGGTGGTGGTGTCAACTTTGCAGCAAGCTGGGAAGTGTAAGGCTCCCCAGAAGAACAGCTTTGAGGGTGGCCAAACTATTAAAGGAGAACTAAATCCTCGTGGCTTAAAATGCCATATTTTATATACTTATTGTGCCCGTTAATTTATGGCATTTTACAGCAGCCCTTTTAGTATAGGGCAGGATCTACAGACGGTTAGACTAGAATCCTGGATTTAGCTCAGTCCCAAACTTCTCAGTCCCAAAATTCAGTTCTATCCCCAATGCAACCATTGTATTTATTGTAAACCATCACTAAAAATGAATTTGTCTAAAAATGGCATATTTTATACAATGAACTTATTGCACCAGCCTAAAGTTTCAGCTTGTCAATAGCAGCAATGATCCAGGACTTCAGACTTGTCACAGGGGGTCACCATCTTGGAAAGTGTCTGTGACACTCACATGCTCAGTGGGCTCTGAGCAGCTGTTGAGAAGCTAAGCTTAGGGCTCGTCACTAATTATCCAGCAGAAAATGAGGTTGCTCTGTAATATAAGCTGATGCTACAGGGCTGATTATTAAATTCTGATGCTAATTGCACTGGTTTCTGTGCTGCCATGTAGTAATTATCTGTATTAATGACTAATCAGCCTTATATTGTGACATTTCTATTCTATGTGTACTGTATATTGTGAGTGGGTCCCTAAGCTCAGTAAGTGACAGCAGCACAGAGCATGTGCAGTGAATCAGCAGAAAAGAAGATGGGGAGCTACTGGGGCATCTTTGGAGACACAAATCTTTACTGCTAAAGGGCTGTGGTTGCCTTGGGCTGGTACAGAAGCCCAAAACCTTATGTACACACAGTTCTCCTTTAACATTATAGTATAATCAGACAAGCAATCAGACAGGACATAATTCTGATTAAACAGCGTCATCCATACAGAGGTGCTGCTACCATCATTTTTTTACTTGTCCATTGAATCTGGGGCATGCCGTAGGCTCCTTGCACGCGGACAGAGACAGGTATTAGGGATGAACCCAAACCAAACACAAAAATGAGCAAGTTTAGTTGTTCAAAAGTCATGTGACTATGAGTGACTTTAAATTCCATTTTTTGTCTTGATGGCAGTTCACCTTTAACGTGATCTTTGGAAGCTGACAAAGCGAAATTTCCACTGCAGAAGGGGAAGTCAATCAGTTTCCTTGGCCCAATGAGAGAGAGACACTAACTAACAGTGACAAATGACTTTTCCTGCGGATATTTTGCAACAAATGTGGGAATATTGAGAAATATGCTTGTTTGTGTTATATAATGTGCTCATTAAACTTTAACCCAAAATAAAACAAAATATGAGACGTAGCACTGCCTGAGCTCCTACCCAGGTGACCATAAGTAATAATACATATGAAGCAATGTACACACACACACCACCAAAACTAACCTTCTCTCAACAGGCACGCTACACAAGAAGTAACTGATTCTCTTAGTGACAAACCTTTTTTCATGTTCAGCAAAATCTAAGAGTTAAAGGAGAACTAAGCCCTAAAAAGAATATGGCTAGTATGTTGTATAAAGCTGTATTTATATGCTGAACTTACTGTACCAGCCCAGAGGTTTAGTAGCCCTATAACTATATACTTATAAATAATACAGGTCTTGGAAGTTGCCTCCAGCAGCTCCCAATCTTGTTAGGCATCTTGTGTGTGTCAGTGGCACTGCACATGCTCAGTGGGCTCTGGGCTGCTGTGGGGAAGCTGAGCTTAGGGAGCGTGGGAAATCATCAAGCAGAAAGTGATGTTCATCTGCCATAGAAGCTGATGCTACAGGGCTGGTTATTACATTTCTGAGGCAGACTGCACTGGCTTCTCAGCTGCCATGTAATATGCTTTTGCAATTGCATTCAGTTTGACATAGTGAGCGCAATTGCTGGGCAGTGGTGCACTAAACCCGCGATCATGTTTGAATTGTTTGTAAGCCTGCTTGTTGAGGTTGAGTTTCCCTTTAAAGTCTGAACTGTAAAGGTTATTTGACTTTGTTTATATACATGGACAAAGAAAGACTGTCAGTGTCGGACTGGGACACCAGGGGCCCACCAAAAAACCTTAGACCAGGGGCCGACTCTCAGTACTATTATTCTTCCTCTCCTCACTCAACCTCTATTCTCATAGTCCCTTTTCTTTAAATACTATAATCTATTATTAAATCTATTTAGCCTCTTTGTTCTCATAGAAATAAGGAATGACCTTTAAATAGGCCAAATGTTTAGCAGCATGAGGGACCACTGACACCTGGGCCCACCGGGAGTTTTCCTGGTATCCCTGTGGGCCAGTCCCGACACTGAAGACTGTGCAAGGATTGAGAAAGCTCAGAGCCATTCTGTTATTTATAATTTATTGTCATTTATTTTATTATTTATAAAGGTCCAGGCGTGCAGCTGCTGGACAAAGTGGAGGACAGGTCTGAGATACAAGGACGGGTGAGGGAGTGAGTTCTTTCCATTTTAGGAAACGCTAGAGCCCTATCTGCGTCTCACAGCATGCCAAGGTTGTGAGAAACGGGCCTTATCAGACATCCCCGGAGAGCCTGACTAAACAAGCTGCTATTCATAGGAGGAGACGGCAGTGATAGAGCTTGTTCTCCACTGATTGTCAGCGCTGTGCATATATGATGGTTAGGGCCACATTATTGAGATCTTAAATTTCAACCCTAAAATTGACCCCAAAATTGCTTTTGTCCATTAGTTTGTCCCTCCACATAAAGCGGCTATACAATTTTCGTTGCCCTAGTAGCTCAAGATCTAGACCCATTAGCCCTATCAATGCATTTCATTTGCTCTAACCCCCCACCCCATATCACCTTATTTATCTTTGAATTAACTTTTAGTATGATATAGAGAGGGATATTGAGATAATCTGCAATTGGTTTTCATTTTTTATTATTTGTGTTTTTTTTACTTATTTAGCTTTTTATTCAGCAGCTCTCCAGTTTCAGCAATCTGGTTGCTAGGGTTCAAATTACCCTAGCAACCATGCATTGATTTGAATAAGAGACTGGAATATGAATAGGAGATGCCTGAATAGAAAGATAAGTAATAAAAAGTAGTAATAACAATACAATTGTAGCCTTACAGAGCATTTGTTTTTTTAAATGGGGTCAGTGACCCCCATTTGAAAGTTGGAAAGAGTCAGAAGAAAAAGGGCAAATAATTAAAAAAAAACTATAAAAAAATATCGGTCATACTAAAAGTTAGCTTAAAGGTGAACTACCCCTTTAAACTGCAAAGGCCTCTATAGAGTTGTTATTCCGTATCTGCTTGTGTTAGTCATATGTTAATATTATATATAACATTGTTATTACTTTAATATAACCCAGGAGATGGTGGCTCCTTAACGGGGTCGCTCACCTTCAGGTTATCTTTAAGAATGTTATTAAGTCTTCATTATATATTGTTCTGTAAGGCTACAATTTTATTATTACTTTTTATTACTTATCTTTCTCTGTAGGCCCTCCTCTATTCGTATTCCTGCCTCACTTTCAAACCACAATGAGGTTGCTAGGTTAAATGTACCCAAGCAACCAGATGAATGCTGAAATTTCATACTGGAGTGCTGCTGAACAGAAAGCTAAATAATTAAAAAAACACTAAAATATAAAGGCCAATTGCAAAATTTTCTCAGAATAGAATTCTCTCCATCATACTAAGTTCATTTAAAGGTGTACAACCCCTTTATTAAGAACTTCCAAGATGCATTTGACCTTCACTGCTTCAGCTATACCATGGAATATAGGAAAGCTGAAGCCTATCCCTGTAGTGCATTTAGACGTGTTCTACTACACCTCCTATGGAACAGAGTCAATCCGAATCAGTGGGAGGAACCAGTTTATCGAGTGCATAGCAAAAGTCAAGTGGGAAAGCTGATCAGAAAAGGTGGATTATGACTCTGGCAGAGACTAACCTAGGAACAATAGTCTCTTCCATTTGCCTTATAACAGAGACAGGAACTCACACTACATAGTAAGATCTCATTAAATATTATGGGAGGAAGTTTGACTTCCTCCCATAATTTCAGGCCTGTTGCTGTTCATAAAGGGATTCTGTCATGATTTCTATGGTGTTGTTTTTATTTCTAAATGACACTGTTTACACTGCAAATAATGCACTCTACCATATAAAATCTCATTACTAACCCAACAAGTGTATTTTTTTGTTGTTGTAATATTGGTGTGTAGGTGCCATCTCAGGTCATTTTGCCTGGTCATGTGCTTTCAGAAAGAGCCAGTGCTGCACTATGGAACTGCTTTCTGGCACGCTGTTGTTTCTCCTACTCAATGTAACTGAAGGAGTCGCAGTGGGACATTGATTTTAACTATTGAGTGTTGTTTTTCTGTCTACCAAGGAGCTGTTATCTGGTTACCCTCCCATTGTTCTGCTGATGGGTTGATGGAGGGGGTGATATCACTCCAACTTGCAGTGCAGCAGTTTATCAGAGCACTAGTCACATGACTGGGGGCACCTGGGGAACTGACAATATGGCTAGTCCCATATCAGATTTCAAAATTGAAAAACAGATTTGAAAAACAGATTTCAGTGCAGAAGTCTGTCTGCTGGAGCAGCACTATTAACTGATTATTTTGAAAAAAACATTAGGGATGCACCGAATCCAGGATCTGGTTTGGGATTCGTCAAGGATTCAGCCTTTTTCAGCAGGATTTGGATTCGGCCAATCCTTCTGCCTAACCAAACCAAATCCTTATTTGCATATGCAAAATAGGGGTGGGGAGGGCAATCTCGTCACTGTTGGTCACAAAACAAAGAAGTAAAAGTTAGGATTTGGTACAGTATTCGGGGGTTCAGCCAAATCCAAAATAGTGGATTCGGTGCATCCCTAAAAACCATGTTTTCCCATGACAGTATCCCTTTAAACATACAGACTCCCAGACTGTAGGGCTTCCCATATAGAGGGCCTAAGGCAGTGAATGAGAGGGCCCTGCCTATAAAGGTGGCCATAGATGCACCAATTAAATCATATGAAACTAATTTTCGTACAATATTCAGTGAATGCTGGGAGATGAGCCGACTGAAATCAGCAGAAGACTTGGATATAGGTCGGTTTGTCGATCGGGCTGGACGGAAAGTTTTGATCAGGCGTCTTTAAAGGCACCTGAACATCGGCCATTGTTAGTGCTGAATCGTCAGATACAGGAGGAATTTTTTTGTTTCTATCCGACAATTCAGTTCTACACGTGTGTATTGAAATGAACGAACTTTCCTTGAAAGATCGTAATTGTATCCTATGGCTGCCTTTAGTCTATTAGGATCAGATTTGAGGCCCTAATCTTATTATGACATGAAGGGGAGGGTCTGACCAAAGGTAGGGAAGGATTTTCCAAGGAGCTGCATTTGGCAGTCATTCAGAATGTGATGGTTTGAATGTAAAGCTCTGGAGGATCAATATGTTTATATGTGATATTACAGCCGACGATTATAATGCAGAGGCTGCACTGTGCTTGCTAGAGACAAAGCAGGACAGAGACTTCATGTGATAGATTTCTGGCAGCCATAAGATCTCATAACCATTTCATTTTATGCTGCGGTATGACTCCGAATCCCTGACCAGCAACAGTTACCCAAAATGGCAAGATATTTGAATGTTTATCATCATTTTATTGTGGATTGAGAGTGGGGGCAAGCACTGCAACGTGATCTGACAAAAGCAACCGGCAAGCCAAGAGGTTGGGAAGAACAAACATGACACACCAGCTAAAGTATGTCGGAAATGTCTGATTTGGTTTTTCCCCTTTTGGAGAGAGTCGAAGGGAGAACAAGACTCCGCGTGGAAAGTTTTCTGGTTAAAGTGAATGGAAGCAGGTCATCAATACAAGCGATGGTCTCAGTGTGACTTGCTGCATGGAATCCTTAGAGACTGCTGGCTTTTTCTTTGAGACCTACTAGGATTTCCCCGACCTGCCTGAATTCCGCGTTCCTTTTAAAGACCCTCGGCGAACTGCGCCACCGATGATGACACAAAGGGGCAGGATGAGCAGGCGCAGTGACTATAAAACAAGAACCCGGAAGTCGGTATTCTTCGCCACCCGCGAAGAAGAGTGTGAGGTCGGCCCAAACCCGCCGACCCACGGGTATCAGGCCGGCGCGCACATCACTAGTAACAAGTTCTTTCCTTTCCTGGAATATCTGCTAAGCAGCACCCAGGGCTAGGCACCTTCTATCCTCTCTGACTGTCACTAAATAGTTAATCCTATTCAAACTCTTGGGAAATAATACATCATTCTATGGGGGGGGGTGTTCGCCATTCTTTTGCTTTTCCTCGTAAAGGAGAACTAAAGCTTCAAAAAGAATTAGGCATGAGATACTAGAGATACTCACCCCTAATTTACATATGCAAATTAGGATTCGGTTCGGCCAGGCACGAGGATTCGGCCGAATCCTGTATTATTCGGTGCATCCCTAATATATATATACAGTGGTGTGAAAAACTATTTGCCCCCTTCCTGATTTCTTATTCTTTTGCATGTTTGTCACACTTAAATGTTTCTGCTCATCAAAAACCGTTAACTATTAGTCAAAGATAACATAATTGAACACAAAATGCAGTTTTTAAATGAAGGTTTACGTTATTAAGGGAGAAAAAAAATTCCAAATCTACATGGGCCTGTGTGAAAAAGTGATTGCCCCCCTTGTTAAAAAATAACTTAACTGTGGTTTATCACACCTGAGTTCAATTTCAAAGGTTATAAAGCCATTTCTAAAGCGTTGGGACTCCAGCGAACCACAGTGAGAGCCATTATCCACAAATGGCAAAAACATGGAACAGTGGTGAACCTTCCCAGGAGCGGCCGGCCGACCAAAATTACCCCAAGAGCGCAGAGACAACTCATCCAAGAGGCCACAAAAGACCCCAGGACAACATCTAAAGAACTGCAGGCCTCACTTGCCTCAATTAAGGTCAGTGTTCACGACTCCACCATAAGAAAGAGACTGGGCAAAAACGGCCTGCATGGCAGATTTTCAAGGCGCAAACCACTTTTAAGCAAAAAGAACATTAAGGCTCGTCTCAATTTTGCTAAAAAAACATCTCAATGATTGCCAAGACTTTTGGGAAAATACCTTGTGGACCGACGAGACAAAAGTTGAACTTTTTGGAAGGTGCGCGTCCCGTTACATCTGGCGTAAAAGTAACACAGCATTTCAGAAAAAGAACATCATACCAACAGTAAAATATGGTGGTGGTAGTGTGATGGTCTGGGGTTGTTTTGCTGCTTCAGGACCTGGAAGACTTGCTGTGATAGATGAAACCATGAATTCTACTGTCTACCAAAAAATCCTGAAGGAGAATGTCCGGCCATCTGTTCGTCAACTCAAGCTGAAGCGATCTTGGGTGCTGCAGCAGGACAATGACCCAAAACACACCAGCAAATCCACCTCTGAATGGCTGAAGAAAAACAAAATGAAGACTTTGGAGTGGCCTAGTCAAAGTCCTGACCTGAATCCTATTGAGATGTTGTGGCATGACCTTAAAAAGGCGGTTCATGCTAGAAAACCCTCAAATAAAGCTGAATTACAACAATTCTGCAAAGATGAGTGGGCCAAAATTCCTCCAGAGCGCTGTAAAAGACTCGTTGCAAGTTATCGCAAACGCTTGATTGCAGTTATTGCTGCTAAGGGTGGCCCAACCAGTTATTAGGTTCAGGGGGCAATTACTTTTTCACACAGGTTTGGATTTCTTTTCACCCTAAATAATAAAAACCCTCATTTAAAAACTGCATTTTGTGTTTACTTGTGTTATCTTTGACTAATAGTTAAATGTGTTTGATGATCAGAAACATTTTGTGTGACAAACATGCAAAAGAATAAGAAATCAGGAAGGGGGCAAATAGTTTTTCACACCACTGTATATGCATTCCTGGGCCAGCACTTCCCTTAGTCTGTGCACAGAGCACTGTGATGTGTGTACAATAAAAAGACACTTGTTTCACTAATGGAAGTGCTGGCCCAGGAATGCTTTATTCCAAACTTTGATTATATGATTGAGAATTGGCCGTGCACCCCTGAGATTGCTTGATTGGAGAGCGGATACTGAAGAGATGGGACCTCCTTTCTCAAGTCTCGTGCACCTGGGTTAATATAGGAGATGGAGTTCGTGTTTTTAGCGCCCCTAGGCCGCCAGGTCCTAGTGCCAATGACGGAAATTGAAAAGAGACTATATGGCACAGGTTAGATAGTGGATAACAGATAACTCCATTATGTTCTACAGAGCTTATCTGCTATGTAAACTGAGCCTTTTCTCCTTTGAATGGCTGCCCCCATTGTAGCTTATTTATATAAAAAATCAGTGATACTGTTCCTTTAATGTGGCCATAGATGTTAAGATTTTTAAAAGATCTTTCTGTTATCGTACGACTAAATTTATCCTGAAATGATCGTTTAAATGTACTTCAATTAAAAGACCATTTCAAGTGATAACGTCTAGTTGAAGCCAGGAAAACTGTGGCTAGCTGCCTGCTTGGCCCTGCAAACAATGGATAAAATTCACCGTGAACAATAAAAATTTTCTAACCCAATCAGTTTTTAGACCTATGTCGGATGAAAAACGTCAGCTGCATGATCGTTCAGTGCCCACTAACTTCATGATAATTTAACGGATTAGTCGGATTGCACTAAAATTGGCCGTTAGAGAGAGAAAGATCTTAGTGTCTATGGCCACCTTTTATCTTACTTTTTAGTTTATATGAGATGCCAACCCATATATGCGGTGGGGGGGTGGCGCTGTTTCATACCTCTGAACATTATGGAAATAAAAAGAGGGACAACATTTTTTTTGGCCCACGCAAGTTTCTGTGGCCACACCCCCTAATTACCATGTTCATTTTACATAATTTGGCAGGTTATGAAAGTTTGAACATATTTCTGTGTTTTTTCAGTTATTACAGTTTTGCTAATGAAGGTACCGTAAATTGCCCTTAAAGTTGAGTCTAACTTTTCCCAAGGGACCTGTAATGTTATATTGTATATATAATATATAGTATATAATTACTTATTTGCTTATGTCAAAATTGTTACAAAAGTATCTTATCAGCTGCTGTGGCTGTTCTGGGCTCTCTGCCAAAAGCCAATTAAGTTAGAAGCTTTGTTTCTTTTTCCTGGCTGTTCAGTGCAGAGAAAAAAGGGATTTTCCAATACAAACGAGGGACTGCGGCTTGAGCTGTCAAAAGAGGGACTGTCCCTCTAAAAACGGGACAGATGGGAGGAATGCTGCTCTTATATGAAAGTTCTTACCTGCTACCTCTACAATCTGATGCCGAGCGATGTCATAGTATGGGTCGTCCCAGCGCAGGTGGGTCGCAGGGTCGGGGGAAGGTTTTGAATCATTAACTGAAGAAAAGCAAACAAACGTAACGATCAATCTTACATGCAATAGCCACTAACCTACTGCAAATTGGTCTGACTCTTGTAAGACAAGGCGTTACCGATGTTCGGATAATCCTGCACGTCATCCGAGGGCCAGTTCTTATCATCCAAAGACGCCAGTTTCAATTGGTCCAGCTGGTTGGTTTCATCCTTATCCAAGTCATCATTAAGGTCTGACAGGGGGTCGGAAGCCATCCTGATCTCTGTAAGAAGAAGAAGTATTAGTCTGAACTTGGGGGTACAGCGCAATAAATCCATCCAAGTAGAGCAACTGGGGAACTCAGGGGGGAGGGGAGGCGTTATTCCTTTAAAAGGAGAAGGAAAGGCTAAAATTAAGTAAGCTTTATCAGAAAGGTCTATATAAATATACCAGTAAACCCTCAAAGTAATGATGCTCTGTCAAACGAAACAGAGCATTTCATTTATGGATGCACGGAATTCACTTTTTTGGATTCGGCCGAACCCCCGAATCCTTTGTGAAAGATTCAGCCTAATACCGAACTTGAATACGAACCCTAAATTTGCATATGCAAATCAGTGAGGGTGGGAAAAAGAGAGGTGGCTAAAAAATGTTTCCTTGTTTTGTAACAAAGAATTCGGTTTGGCCAGGCACAAGGATTCGGCCGAATCCAGCTGAAAATGGCCGAATACTGAACCGAATCCTGGATTTGGTGCATCCCTAATTTAATTCCGTCTATTTTGTATACATGGGCTTCTGTATCAGACTTCTTGTGTTCAGCTTTAACCTCCAGGGCTT
Organism: Xenopus laevis; assembly: GCF_017654675.1. Lineage (NCBI taxonomy): Eukaryota > Metazoa > Chordata > Amphibia > Anura > Pipidae > Xenopus > Xenopus laevis. Next base: position 14,772,106 of record NC_054378.1, read on the forward strand.
GGGTATGCTCAGTTTACTCCTCTCTCCTGTAATCTGAGCCCAGAGCTATGAGTGAGCGACTGAGGCACAAAGTGATGTCACACCAAGCTAATATGGCAGCTGCTATCCTAAACAAACAGAGAGCTTCTAGAGTTTTTTACTCAGGTATGATAAAGCATGCTACAGAATAAATATAGTGTTATAACTTGCACTATTGTGGCTAATCGATTGGCAATAAACTGCTTCGGTAGCTTTCCTTCTCCTTTAAAAACATAAATAACTTCAAATGTGTTTCCTACTGTATAAAGGAGGTGCAACTGCACACGTTCTTTGTGTTCAAACCCCCTGCTGAATTTAAACGCTGCCATGAAGTCGCACTGTAATTAAACCAGCAAGAAAAACAAACTCATCGGCTTTATGTTGGGAAAAATAGCAGGAACCTTCTGGTTAATAAATGCCTTGAGATGCAAGAAAGGTTCCGCGGCGCTTCTACCCCTTGTGAAATCCGGTTCAATCATGTGCATCGAGTCTGTCAGTCTGTAAGGGTTGCCCAAACAGAAACGAAGGGGCCGACCCCCACCACAAAGACCTGCAAACATGCGTCTCTGCATTGCTGAGCTTGTACACCGATATCCCTATCAAACGGTTGGCAAGGGGCTGGGGGCTGGCACGGGTACAAGGAACGGGTGAATGAGTCAGTTCTCAGCTGAGTGCACTTATGGGCTCCTATTATCAGCAATTATTGTGCAACAGTGCAGAGCATATATAAATACACAGGTATGGAACCTGGTATCCAGAATGCTCTGGGCCTGGGGCTTTCCGGATAATTGATCTTTGGGATGCACCAAATCCACTATTTTGGATTTGCCCGAACCCCCAAATCCTTCGCAAAAGATTTGCCCGAATACCGAACCTGATCCTAATTAACATATGTAAATTAGGGGTGGGAAGGAAAAAATTTGTTAATTCCTTGTTTTTTCCTTCCCTGTCCCTAATTTGCATATGCAAATTAGGATTCGAATTTGGTCGGCCGGGCAGAAGGATTCGGCCGAATTCGAATCCTGCTGAAAAAGGCAGAATCCCGAACCGAATCCTGGATTCAGTGCATCCCTAATATATATATATATATCTCCTGTTTCCGTAGCAACATAAAGGCGGGATAACGTGGCCTTAAACTTTATGTATTTATGTTTTTCAACTTGCTTTCATCTGTGGAGTATAAAAAGGTTTTACTGTAGATACAAACCCAATTGTTCTCTAGTTTCAAAGCACGCACATTAGGCTTGTTACATTTATAAGCTAATCTTTGCTGGTTCAATGGATATGTTTATATATTTTCTTTGTTTACATTCGCTGATCGTTGTTTGGTGCTTTGGTTGCTTGGTTATATGATTAGATTTTAATTTACTTATTTTAATCTGTGGAACAACTTAGATGGCTTCACCAATCATATTTACTCTTCATTTTCCTATTAGGCATTTTTGCTACAAGTTGTATTGGTGTGCCTCATTGTTCTGCTTTGATCTTTTGTTGAAATTCCTGCTTGTTTAACATGGAAAACAATAAAAACATTTTCAACAAACCCAACTGTTAATTAGAGGCTGCTTTGTTTAGTGCAGATCCAATGTTTTCCTGGGCAGGTATTATATTCCTCACACTCCATTTACAGGTCTCTGGTGTGAGAATTTATTATGGGGGGGGGGAGCTGCAATAATGTCCAGTTGGGGATGACAGAGGCACAGGAGCAAAGAACTCATTCATAGTTACTGGAAGGGAACTGCACAAATAGAGAGTGTTTGGGAAACAAACAGGAGACCGGTGGCAGCAGGATCCTGTCAATTAGTGACTCTATATTTGGATTTATTTGGGGGTGTCATTATAGAGAATGCAGATCATGTGACTGCTGGGGGGAACCGGGAGGTATAGGAGACCCAGTGGGACACTAACTGATAAGCAGCTTCAGTATATGTGAAATAAAAAGCCTTATTCCTAAAGCTTAGCGGCCCTTACATTTCCTGCGGGGCATTTAACGGATCCCTGTATCTATCTATCTGAATTACAGTACTGATGAGTGAATTTGGCCAAAAAATTCACAAAACGCATTGAAGTCCCTGGGCATAAAAAATATTTCCCCATGACAATTTCTTTTTTATGCACCAAATGTATTAGGGCTGGGGCACACGGGCGGATTCGGGGAGATTTAGGCGCCTGGCGATTAATCACCTCTTCTCCCCGAACTGCCTTCCCCCTGCCATAATTAGAAAACTATAGCGCAATGGCACTTCGATTTACGAAGACGCCTGACGAGGAAACTTTGGGCGACTTCGGAAATCGAAGTGCCCGAGTGCATTGGCACAGGCGATTCTTTATTTTAGAAGGCGGAAGGCAGTTCAGGGAGATGGTCGTCCCGAAGAAGAAGAGATTAGTCGCCAGGCGACTAAATCTCCCCGAATCTGCCCGTGTGCCCCTGCCCTTAAGGTCAATGGGCGTTTTTGTTTTGTCATGGTGACTTTTTTGTCGCAGGCAATTATAGGCAGCGAATATTTTCCGAAAGAATTCGGAGATGGTGAAATGCGGAATTTCGCCGCAAATCCATGGCTGGTGAAAAAAATTGCCCATCACTACAGGACAGCCATCTCCCACAGATTTTATTTTAATTAAATAATTTAAATGTTTAAAAACAATTTCCTTTTTCGCGGTTATTAGAAGACAATACTAAGTAACATATAATGAATCCTGGAGACAAAATAATCTGATTGGGGTTATTCACCTTTGCATTAACTTTTAGTATGATACAGACAGAGAGGGATATTCTGAGGCAAATTGCAATTGGTTTTCATTTTTTAATATTTGTGTTTTTTGAGTTATTTAGCTTTTTATCTCCAGTTTGCAATTTCAGCAGTCTGGTTGCTAGGGTCCAAAATACTCTAGCAACCATGCATTGATTTGAATAAGAGACTGGAATAAAAAAAGGCGAGGGACTAAAAGAAAGAGGAGTAATAATAAGTAGCAATAACAATAAATGTGTAGCCTCACAGAGCATGGTTTTTTTTCAGATGGGGTCAGTGACCACTATTTGAAAGCTGGAAAGAGTCAGAACAAGAAGGTAAACAATTCTAAAACTATAAAAAAAAAAATAATGAAGCCCAATTGAAACTTTTGCTTAGAAGTGGCAGTTCTATCACATAAACCGACCCTTTAAATAGAGACTTCTAATGCATTCCGCCAACAGGTAGCTGTCACCAGCATCCCAGCTGCACCCCAAAATCTGAATGTTTCTTTATTTCCCTAGAGCTCGGCCAAACCAAGTCTGAGCCATTACCATGTGACTGTGAGAGTGCAGCGTTACAAAATAGCTCAGGCTGAATAATGACAACGGCTAATCTTTTGCTCCAATATCTGCCCGGCATCTGCCCCCAAAAACAGTAAATCTCCAGCTCGTCTCTAGACAAAATTCCTTAGCGACTAATGATGCCCGAGCCAGGCAATAGGGCAACACTGCACATAAATAGCAGTAACCTTAAAGGGATACTGTCATAGGAAAAAAACATTTTTTCAAAATGAATCAGTTAATAGTGCTACTCCAGCAGAATTCTGCACTGAAATCCATTTCTCAAAAGAGCAAACTGCTGGAGTAACACTATTAACTGATGTGTTTTGAAAAAAACATGTTTTCCAATGACAGGATCCCTTTAAAGGGAAAGTAAGAGGTCTCGCTCTTCCCATATATATATATATATATATATATATATATATATATATATATATATATATATATATATATATATATATATATATATATATATATATATATATATATACACACACACACATATATATATATATACACACAGGGGGTAAAACCGAATGCTAAAAACTGAAAGTTTTTTTTTTTTACTATAAAATCTGAATTTTTAGCGGGAAAAAAAAAATCTAATTTTTCGAGATTTATTATACCCCAGGGCTGCAAAAAGTCAGAATCCGAAAATCTGGCATCTCAGACCTGCTGAGGTTGTATATAAATCAATGGGAGAGGTCCCTATCCTATTTGGAAGTTTCTGCGGTCTGCACTGGAATTAGCCCGGAAATCGGACTGTTTCAGGCAAAAATATTAAAAATTCTGGCTTTTCCGGAAAAAAGCCTGAAAAAAAATTGAGCAATTGGGGAAAAAAATCTGAAAAAGTGGTACGATTTGGGTTTTCACTCTAATTTTGTAATTCACTCTAAAATGAGTTTTTCCCCAATCTTATTAAATCAAGCGTCTAATCTCACACAATTTGCAATTGTTTTTTTTATTTTTTGTTATTTGTGGTTTTTGAGTTATTTAGCTTTTTATTCAGCAGCTCTCCAGTTTGCAGGTTCTGTAGTCTGGTTGCTAGGGTCCAAATTCCCCTAGCAACCAGGCACCGATTTGAATAAGAGACTGGAATATGAATAGGAAAAACAAATGAAGACCAATTGAAAAGATACTTAGAATCAGCCATTCTATAACATACTAAACGTTTACTTATTCAACTACAACTTTAAATCTTGAGGGGGTTTCACCTTGTACCCCATATTAACCAGGGCACATGGATTTGTGGGACAAATGGGACGCATTATTGCAGAACTGCAACTCCCAGCATCCCCTACACCAGTGGTCCCCAACCAGTAGCTCGGGAGCAACATGTTGCTCACCAACCCCTTGGATGTTGCTCCCAGTGGCCTCAAAGCAGGGGCTTATTTTTGAATTTGTGGCTTGGAAACAAGTTTTGGTTTCATAAAAACCAAAGTTTACTGCCAAACAGAGCCTTCCATAAGCTGCCAGTCCACATAAGGACCACCAGTAGTCAACCACAATTTATAATTGGCACCCCAGAAACTTTTTGCATGCTTGTGTTGATCTCCAACTTTTTTTAACATTTGAATGTGGCTCATGGGTAAAAAAAGGTTGGGGATCCCTGCCCTACACTAACTAAACTGTTGGAGAACTGCTGCTATGGTCGCTTCGTCCTCATTATGAAGCTGCAGCCTACAACGGCTCCTACAGTGCACGGAGCTACAGAATGGGACATAAGGGAGCTGAGGGGCTCAGAAACACCTGGGGGAGCCCAAAGTAGGGCAAGAATAAGGGTTTTGCCCTCTCCTGCTGTTAAGCCACAAGAGGGAACATCCCTACCCATGTGACTCTGGACTTAAAGGGGAGGTTCACCTTTAAGGTAACTTTAAGTACTTTATAGAATGGCCAATTCTAAGCAACTTTTCAATTGGTCTTCATTATCTATTTTTTTTATAGTTTTATAGTTATTTGCCTTTTTCTTCTGACTCTTTGCTACTTCCAAATGGGCGTCGCTGACCCCCATCTAAAAAACAAATGCTCTGTAAGGCTACAAATGTATTGTTATTGCTACATTTTATTACTCATCTTTCTATTCAGGCCTCTCCTATTCATATTCCAGTCTCTTATTGAAATCAATGCATGGTTGCTAGGGGAATTTGGGCCCTAGTTACCAGAATGCTTAAAATGCAAATTGAAGAGCTGCTGAATAAAAAGCTAAATAACAAAAAATGAAAACCAAATGCAAATTGTCTCAGAATATCCCTCTCTACTTCATACTAAGTTATCTCAAAGGTGAACAACCCCTTTAAAGAGACAGGCACTTTTGAAGATAAAGTATCTGAATATAAAAAGAGACGACTGTATACTAGTGAGACCACTATTAGAAAGGCAAGCTCAGCCAGTGCACTCAGTTACCAGTGAGGATAAGCAGTCTGTCCTACTCCAGGCTGTTTTAGAACTACAATTCCCAGCAGCCCCCCAGAAAGGTGACGTCATCTGTCACAATAAAACCTCTTGGTGTCACCCACCTGCGTGCGGTCTCGGCTCTTTTTCACCAGCGTATAAAGCTACGAGCCTGGTCTGTTCCCTCCCCACGGCTCCTCCCGGACTCTCCAGCAGCGCGCACACACACATCCGGATATGAAAAAGGAAAGGGAAGCTCGGTCGCCATGACGACTATGCCCGCCCCTCCTGTCAGGAGAACTTTCGCCAAAACTTCCCGGCAGGAAACCGGAAGTGCAGTGGTATTGTTCATTCTGCGCCCTTTTCAATATGGCGGATGCATTATGTTTATTAAGTGACAAAAGAGGGAGCGGACGGACATACACAACTGCCTTTGTTTTACAAAAGATACGGGGTGAGGAGGGACAAGTATAACAGTGTGGGTTATGTGTGGCCACTTGCAACAATATAATTGATTCAGAATAATCGTTCATATGGGGGCAGCTAGTGTTTCACTATTGCACCTGTAGCAAACAAGGAATATTTCTCTTCCAAACCCTCCTCCCCTACCTACCTTTGCACCTGCCCTTAATATAAATGGTCATTCGAATGCATCCGGTACATTGCTGACAACCACTGACGTTTTGTCCCGCCCCCGCCAATCAGCCAATCCCTGTCATTTCCTCCTCTTCGCTTCCCTACATGTTCCTTCCTGGCCGGCCCTGTAAGTACAGCATTGTTATGAGGCTTCAGAGAAGTGTGTGTAGCTGAGGCATAAAGGTGTGTATGGTGTGCATTGCAGCAAGGCTACAGAAATGTGTGACACGAGCACTCCGTATGATTTAGCATCAGGGCTTATAGGCATGAACTGGGGTTAAAGGGGAACTTTACCCTCAAATTGCTTTTTGCCTAAAGAAAGAAACTGCAACAGAGCAACATCCCAATGATCATACATTAAATGCTTTCACAGCTTCTTGTGTCATTGCTCCTGAAAGGGGTCACTATCTGGCAGTTTTTCTCTGCCAATCACTGCTGGTTCTGACTCCTAAAACAGTGCAGCAGTAGCCAGCTGGTTAACAGATAGGGTTGCCACCTGGCCAGCATTTTACCGGCCTGGCCTGTAAAAATGCTGCTTGGTGACTGTTATTAATAGGGGAAAACCATAAAAATATAGGATGGCCGGTATTTTTTTTCCCAAAAAGGTGGCAACCCTATTAACAGACCCGGAGGAGATCTTCAACACAGCACTTGTAGGGTGAGTTCGATCCCTAGATTGCATCTGCTCAGCAGCATCCAGTTCTAGTTCATGAAGAGAAGAAATACCCAGCCTGGAGTGAATGCAGTTGCCTTTAAAACATTAATATGTCTGGTTTGCCTTTAATTGCATTAACTGGCTGTCCTTGTTGTATACCTAGGCCATGATCAACTCTCAGTGCTTCCTATTGTAGCACCCAACTGTTGCCCTTATTGTAGCCCTTACACCACCCACTGTCTATATTTATATCTTGCTGATATTCTACTGTCTCTATTTTTATCCTGCAGGCTAAATGGATATATTATCTTCCTCCTTGCTACCCATGAAAGGCACACAACATGCCCTGTTGCAGGCATTGCTTAGTCTCCCGCCTGGCTTGGCTTTGGGCCCCACGCTTACCCAAGGAGAAGGTATGGGACTGTGGTGTGTCGGCAAGGTGCTGCAGTGTGGGACGCTGCTTCCTCCCCGTAGCTCTGATGCTGATGGGGGATCAATAGAGATTATGGTGAGCGGGTATCAAAGTGCTTGTAAATGGGCAAATGTGGGCACATGGAATTCACAGTTTGATTTACATAACAAATCCTTTATTTCTCAACAGGACCACTTATCACCAAATAACACCAACCACTGGTTAAGGTAAGTATAATACGTATAATGATAGGTTAATGTGAACATTTATAGGGGTTGGTCCTAAATAAGAAGCCAGTTTGGGCAGGTGTGGTTGCCATTGATCTGAATACAATCAGTGTAGGACCTCGCACACCCTGTCCAATAGGCGGTTCAGAGATGCCTGGTACACACAGATGGAGGTTCGGCCACCTCCTACTAAATAGTCCAACAAAAGCAAAATCCAATGGCACGCGGGTCTCCTGGAACTCTTCAAGTGTTTATTGCGGAGTGCAGTGCAACGTTTCAGGCAAATCCCTTTATCAAGCATACGGAACAAACAGAGTAGTGCATATAAATAAACTAACAATGATTCAATTAACGTGTCATAATTGATCAACTGATTGGTAAATTGCAGGTTTCAACTAGGGACACCCTCCCTTACAGCCTTGAACACCTAAAAGCATAAAAAAAACTATCAATGTAAAATGTCCAGTGTTGATCCATAATAGTTCCATCCCATGGAATGTGCAAAATTCAAAATAGAGTCCAAAATAAAGTAAAAAAATTGGTAAAAAAAACAGTGATGCAGCTTAGTTAAAAACTAAAATAGCATAAAAACCCGTTTAATTTGAGCCCAAACATAACATTTGCAAAATGTTTGACATTGCATGTAAATATATATAATGAATCTTACCCTATATAAGGACAGCAGAAGAGTATGTTAGCTGACCCTGATTAATTAGTATGCTTGACAAATGAGTTTGCCCCGAAACGTTGCAATAAACACTTGAAGTGATCCAGCAGACCTCTGTGCCATCGGATTTTGCTTTTGTTGCCATTGATCTGACCCATGCTAAGCAAGTTTATTGAACTTGGGCCACTAGAGTGAGCTCTTGCTCAGTCTGACTGCTTTATGGACCGGGGTAGGTTTGTGCAAATCAGTCCTGGTTTCATTACGGCAGGACCACTGAGCCGCACATCTCACTAGAGGGCTGGCAGTAGCCAATGTGATTCCAGTCAATGCTAAAGATATACGAAATTTGGGGGTTGTGGAAGCACTTTTTAGTTACAAAGTTATGATCATAAAGTTGAAAAGCCACCATACCACTTCAAGGTAATGCTAAAGATACAAATACATTCCTCCTATACATAACCCTTTGCAATAAACTAACCCATATATGTAATAAAAGTCGCTAAGTTTGCCCAGGAGCAGTAACCCATAGCAACCAATAAGATGTTTGCTTTTAAACAGGTGACCAGAAAATGCTATCTGCTGATTGGTTGCTATGGGTTACTGCTCCTGGGCAAACTTAGTGACTTTTATTACATAAGCCCCTAAGAGCGCTAGCTGTGCAAAGATTGGCATATATATATATATATATATATATATATATATATATATATATATATATATATATATATATATATATATATATATATATATATATATATATATATATATATATATATATATATATATATATATATATATATATATATACAGAAAGAAGCGACACTCACAGGATGTTTTCAATGCAGGATAATTGTGTATTTATTCCACTCAATGTTTCGATCCCCCACAGGGATCTTCGTCAGGAGATTACAAACAATACATATATATATATACAGCATCTAATTCATATCTGGTGTTTGTAGGTATATCAGGAGCAGCCTGAATGAACAGAATGTTAAGCTGTGCACACTGAGTGGGGCTGTGCATCTGCAGGTAATCACTACCATCCATCCTGGATCAGAGCTTCATTTACACCAGGAGGGACACAGATTTGCCACTGAGAATGATGGAAACCCGGGGCAACACCAGACAGATCTAAGACAGGGGGCACAGGCATCTGAGCGATTAGAATCAGCTCCAGTGCCTGTCGATGAACAGAAACGCAAGTTGGATTCTAAAGATGCTGAGATGTTGGAGTGCAACTGCCCACCCACTGTGCCACTGCCACTCATAATGTCCGTAGTGACACCACAGCCTAACGGGCCGTCTGCAGCCGGAACACCAGAAACAGAGAGTACGGCATCCGCAGAACCTGCAGAGCAAGAAAACTTAAATCCAATTATAACAGAACCAGAGGGTGCTAAGCTCTTAATCAGCCTCCATCATATAAACTGCTCGGCAGAACCTGCGACCCAGCAAGCGGTTCCTGTGCAGTATACACAAGTCACAGGTTCGTGTGGAAACAATGTTCATGGGATTCTCTTACGTTAAAGGACAAGTAAACCTTTAAAATATGTGCATGTAAAATGAATGAGAGTGCTATTCTAAGCACTTTTATAATTTACATTCATTATTTATTTTGTTTAGATTCTAAGATATTAAAGGAAACGTACTGTTAATGTGAATGAATTTTGTTACAACAGCGCCACCTGCTGGTCAGTTTCTGACCAGTCTGACCACCAAGTAGTCAAGGAAGTTGTCAGGAGAAAGAAAGAGGCTGATGTTCTTCTGCTTAGGGAAGATTTGAGAAACATTTCTAATTTTATTCCTAAGCAGAAGAACATCAGAGCAGCCTCTTCCTTTCTCCTGACAACTTCCTTGACTACTTGGTGGTCAGACTGGTGGGAAACTGACCAGAAGGTGGTGCTGTGGTAACAAAATTCCTTCATATTAACAGTACACGTATCCCTTAATATCGTGGAAATGAAACAAAATGTTAATGTGAATTACAAAAGTGTTTAGAATAGCACTCATTAATTTTACTGTCACTTATTTTAAAGGTTCAATTGTCCTTTAAAAAATGGAGTTTCTGGTCATTCGTAACAGTTTTTCAAAGGATTTGATAATGTCAACATGGCTCTTAAATGAATCCCCAGCACATTATTCACTTGCTGTACATTACAATAAGATTCAAGCATTGATTTGGTTTACTTTCATTTGTGATTTGAAATGAATCTCTGAACTGGATGCCACTTTGCTGCTCCAATGATGCCAGATTCTCTGTTCTCCCATCCATTCTGCAGTGGTTTGTGTTGGAGCTAGTCATTCATAGGACAGTATCTGTTTTTAATAGGGATGCTCCAAATCCACTATTTGGGATTTGGCTGAATCCCTGAATCTTTCATGAAATATTCTGTTGGATACCTAACCGAATCTGAATCCTAGTTTGAATATGCAAATTAGGGGCAGGAAAGAAAAAAAGTGGGACAAAAATTATTTTACTTCTTTGTTTTGTGATGAAAAGTCATGTGATTTCCCTCCCTTCCTCTAATTTGCATATGCAAATTAGGATTCGGTTCGGGCCAGGCACAAGGATTCAGCCAAACCCGAATCCTGCTGAAAAAGGCCGAAGCCTGGCCAAATCCCGAACCGAAGCCTAGATTCAGTGCATGCCTAGTTTTTAAGTCGATTTACCCAAGGTGCCATCAACTTGAAATACCACTGCAGAATTTGGGCAGGGAGCTTGAGAGAGAGAAAGACCGACTGAACAGAAGGTAAATTAATAAATTAGCAGGGAGGCACTTTTTTATTCAGGGTGAAAAAAAGCAGCATACTCTGGCTCATACGTTCCCAAGCTGCCTCTGCTAGGCGTGACCCATATAATGAATGGGCAGGTTGAGCGTGAAGGTCCATGAGAGTAAGATCTTGAGATAATGCATATGTACTGCTTTCAATATCCCTTGAACTATATCAGATTGACTGTTACCCCAATGAGCTAAGGGGGCCCAGCCTGAAGGCCAGTTAGGGGGAGATTTGGGGTGAGTGCTTATTTGTGCCCTGGGTACCCCTGGAACTATAGCAGGATGACTGTTACCCCAATGTTTCTATATATCTGTAACCTTGTTATGAGCTAAGGGGGCCCAGCCTGAAGGCCAGTTAGGGGGAGATTTGGGGTGAGAGCTTATTTGTGCCCTGAGTACCCCTGGAACTATAGCAGGGTGACTGTTACCCCAATGTTTCTATATATCTGTAACCTTGTTATGAGCTAAGGAGGCCCAGTCTGAATTCCAGTTAGGGGGAGATTTGGGGTGAGTGCTTATTTGTGCCCTGGGTACCCCAGTTACCTCAATGCAATCCTGTTACATTATTGTGTGTGTATATATATATATATATATATATATATATATATATATATATATATATATATATATATATATATATATATATATATATATATATATATATATATATATATATATATATATATATATATATATCTCTCTATCTCTGTAATCATGTTATGCGGTAAGGAGGCCCTATCTGAAGGTATTAAGGGCAATTGAGGAGAAATAATCAGACAGTAAATCAGAATTATTTAAATCAGAGTCCAGGTGTAGGCAAGCAAATATGACAGGAGCCAGTCATAAGTATAAATACAAATGTTAGAGTATATCCCACTTTAATCTAATTTTCATATGCTTCTTGTTTAAAGAGTGCCTAGATACTACTGATTTAAGACCAGTGGAGCAAGAGAAAACACTGCAGACGTCACAGAACAAAAATACACACGTTGCCTCTGTTGCCCAGAGTGAAGCTTCTCATGAGCAGCACAAGCCTGAAGGGATACAGGAGCATCAGAAACCCTCTAAAGTGAAATTGCCCAAAGAGAAACCTAAAGAACCAGGAGGTGAAGCTAAATCAGCAGTGAATGTAAAGAAAGCGAGGAAAGCACCCAAGTGGAAATCTGCTGCATCCAACAGGAGAAAAGGGGCAAAGAATACAGACACGTCTGAGGATGCCAGATGTGAGCCAGCTGAACAGAAAGAAAGTCCTAATGCACTTCTAGTGAATAAAAAGTGTAAAATTCAACCCCAAACTGAGCGCCGGTTTCCATGTAAAGACTGTGACAGAAGCTTTTTCCAGCTGGGCCACCTAAAGAAGCACAGTTTCATCCATAGTGGTCTGAAGCCCTTCCTGTGTACAGACTGTGGTAAGGCTTACAGTTCAGAGGAGAGCTTCAAAGGACATTTGCTTTCCCACATGGGACTCCGACCTTTCAAGTGCCAGCTCTGTGACAAAGCATACAGCACGCAACGGGACTTACGCGAGCATGCGGTTCTGCACACTGGGCAGCGCCCCTACCGCTGCGAGGACTGCGGCAAAAGCTTTACTCGACGACCCACCCTTCGCATCCATCGGAAGAACTACTGCACTTCGGCCGCATCCATCGACTACAAGCCGTCTCTGGAGTGCCCGGTCTGCAGGAAGATGCTGGCCAACAGCTGTTCTCTGCGCAACCACATGCGGATACACTCCGGAGATAAGCCGTTTACCTGCTCTGACTGTGGCGCAGCTTTCCGCCACAAGAGCAGCTTGCGGGTTCACAAACGATTGCACACAGGAGAGAAACCATACAAGTGCCAGTATTGCGGCGATGCCTTCCCCCAGCAGCCAGAACTGCGGCGTCACTTGATCATGCACACCGGAGAGATGTACCTGTGCACCGTCTGTGGCAAAGCACTTAAGGACCCTCACACCCTGAAAGCTCACGAGCGCCTGCACACGGGAGAGCGCCCCTTTACTTGCCAGTACTGTGAAAAATCATACCCTCTTGCCACCAAGCTCAGACGGCACCTGAAATCCCATCTTGAGGAGAAGCCATTCCGTTGCCATCTATGCGGCATGGGATACTCCTCACAGCCTAGTCTAAAGCGCCACTTGCGTAGCCATAAAGAAGTCGCTGAGACAGGCTATTCCGCCGCAACAGCCAATGAGAATTTAGAGACTGAGTCCACTGTAGTTTTTGTACAGGTGATGGATTCAGAGGAATCTCCCAGCCAAGGAGAGGTGCTGGTTGCTGAATATACAGACAATCCGGAGCCAGGCCTGTCCCAGAATCCTCCAGCTGTTCTTCTTCCCATGCACTCTGGAATAGTGGCAGTGTCCTCTGAGCCTGGCCAGGGGAAGGGGATCCTCCTGCAAAAGGATAATGGTCATGTGGTATTACTGGTGCCGCAAGCTCTTGGGTTCAGCGCGGTAGCAGAGGAAGTCGAGGTGGAATCTGGGACGTGACATGGGACATTTGGTAACTTCTGACCCATCCACCTAAAGAAAGATCAGTCTCTCTGATCCTGTATATGGCAGCAGTATGGTGCAGAGCCTTCAGAGCATCAGCCAGTCAGACATTGCAGAACATTGTCCAGCTTTGTGCAAGATCTTTTCACACTAGAGATATGGGTAGACAGGTGACTGTAGTGACATGGCTTCCTGTTTCTGGGAACATATCCATGAAGAGCAATACTTCTACTGCCTATTGAATCATTCTGTGTTGTTACAGTAAGATCTGCAATGTTGTAGTTGGTCTTTGTCCTTAAAGGGATACTGTCATATGTTCAAAACGCAGCAGTTAGTGCTGCTCCAGCAGAATTCTGCACTGAAATCCATTCCTCAAAAGAACAAACAGTTTTTTTTATATTTAATTTTGAAATCTGACATGGGGCTAGACATATTGTCAGTTTCCCAGCTGCCCCAAGTCATGTGACTTGTGCTCTGATAAACTTCAGTCACTCTTTACTGCTGTACTGCAAGTTGGAGTGATATTCCCCCTCCCTTTCCCCCCCAGCAGCCTAACAACAAAACAATAGGAAGGTAACCAGATAACAGCTCCCTAACACAAGATAACAGCTGCCTGGTAGATATAAGAACAGCACTCAATAGTAAAATCCAGGTCCCACTGCGACACATTCAGTTACATTGAGTAGGAGAAACAACAGCCTGCCAGAAAGCAGTTCCATAGTGCAGCACTGGCTCTTTCTGAAAGCACATGACCAGGCAAAATGACCTGAGATGCACCTACACACCAATATAAATTGAAAAAAAAAAATACACTTGCTGGTTCAGAAATAACATTTTATAATACACAAAAGCCATGAATATCCTGTAAATTATATCCTTATAAACGGTGAGTTCTGATGTCATTTCTGTCGCATGACGCACTGAAATTTGTGTATTATAATAAATAAAGTACCCCCAGTTGTAAAATATGAGGATATTAGAAGTTAACTCGGAGTTCCATGACCTGTATAAAAACACTCGGCCTTCGGCCTCGTGTTTTTATATGGTCATGAAACTCCTCGGTAACTTATAATATCCTTATATTTTACAAGAGGGGGGTACTTTATTCACTATATATTGTAGAGTGAATTATTTGCAATGTAAACAGTGTCATTTAGAAATAAAAACTATATAAATCATGACAGAATCCCTTTAAATGACTTTAGCCTTTTCATTTTGAAATGAAACAGAATCCATACTGTACTTATTCAGAGTATTCGGTTCATCATGGACTATACAATTATAGGAGACCCATTTTTCGATTTTCTTTTTTGCCCCTATGTGACACTTGTGAAAATATCAGTATTGAGAAAAGTCCTCTATAGAAGGCCATATCTTCCTTATAAGCATCCGAGGGCCCATGACTACAAGTAGGGGGTGGCAGCTTTAGGGGGTTGGCCAACAGGTGCTTAAATATTGAATTTTTTTTTTATTTAAATGCCACCCAACCACCATTCCTGAAAAAATCCAGCAGGGAAGCTGAGAAGGAGGGTGGAGGGGTAGCACTCGCCTACCTAATGCACAAAGATTGTTTTATACATGAGACAGTCCAGCAAAGGGAGGTGTACCTAGAGCAGTGCTGGGAAATGAACTTGGTTGCCTCATACTGATTTTGTGCCTCGAGGGCAATAAATTAACAGATTATGCAGTAAATGCAAATTTTTAATTGGTTAAATTGGTGCAAACCTTGCACCAGTTATTAGGGATGCACCCAATCCAGGATTCAGCCTTTTTCAGCAGGATTCGGCTGAATTGTTCTGCCTGGCCCAACCGAATCCTAATTTGCATATTGAAATTAGGGGCAAAATCGCATGACTTTTTGTCACAAAACAAGGAAGTAATATATGTTTTTCCCTTCCTACCCCTAATTTGCACATGCAAATTCGGTTCGGTATTCGGCTAAATCTTTTATGAAGGATTCGGGAGTTCGGCCGAATCCAAAATAGTGGATTTGGTGCATCCCTACCAGTTATAGTTCCAACTTTATGGGGAGATGTAATAATAGGTGCAAAGTTTGCTACTGGTCTAGTACCCCCATTAGCAGGTAGCATTTGCTGGTTAGCGGATTTAAAAAAAACAAACATCTGTTTGGTTGCTATGGGTTACAAGACTTAATAGAAAGTCACTCATATGTTCAATACGTTGGATTGTTTTTGTGTGTATGGACCAGTTATAGGAAACTAGTACATGTGAGGTTGAAAGAAGAACATGTTAATAAAATATCCTTGTTTTGCCGTGAAACGCTTCTGTTCTTGTTATGTTTTCTGCCTTTGGCCCTTTACCTTTTTCCAGATGAAGGATCACAGAGTGGCCGGTATATAAATATGGGGAAGCTACAAATTCAGGGCAAGTACAAGCCGGGTCATGGGTTGATCTCTTCAGGACAAATCACATTGTACAGACTCTCCGCTATCAACAACAGGTTTTGGATAGAGATTGTGTAACAGACCTACATGGCAGTTTGTAGCTGAATAACCCTGCACGCTCCCCTCCATGTTTACATTATTTTGAATACTTCTTCCCACGCCGCTTTGCACAAAACTTTGTGTTCTCACTAAATATTTACAGAGCTGTAGAACAGTCCATGCTGAGGTCTGGCTGGGGGAGCCGCATTTTGCTAAAATTCTACTTGCCAATGATTATTTCTGATGAATCTGATTAATTAATCCTGTAAGAATCCTGGAATACAGTACATTGACGCACTCATTCCCCCCCCCCACTCCTGGAGTATAAATAATTGATCGTTTGCTAATGAGCACACAGGGACAAATCATTTCCAATCTCATTCTAATCATTGTCAGTTGCTCTGCAATAACGTTCATGATCCAACATTGACCTTGACACCCTCAATGCAGAAAAAGTAAAGTTTGGTGATACCTTTTAACTGAATAATTAACAAAAAGGGTTTATGGGCAATTACATTATTACAGATAGACAGAGATAACTTGTAGAGATAATAAAAGTAATTAGGGTGGATTGTAAATAGCCCAGGGGTCTGGATTCAGTCAGGTCACATGGTTTGGACTAGACCAAGACAGAACACGGTACAACATCTTAAAGGAGAACTAAAGCCTAGGTAGAAATGTTGTACATGATGTTTTGTGCTTCTGTACCAGCCCAAGGCAACCACAGCCCTTTAGCAGTAAAGATCTGTCTCCAAAGATGCCCCAGTAGCTCCCCATCTTCTTTTCTGCTGATTCACTGCACATGCTCTGTGCTGCTGTCACTTACTGAGCTTAGGGACCCACTCACAATATACAGTACACATAGAATAGAAATGTCACAATGTAAGGCCGATTAGTAATTAATACAGATAATTACTACACGGCAGCACATAAACCAGTGCAATTAGCATCAGAATTTAATAATCAGCAAACCTGTAGCATCAGCTTATATTACAAGGGAGGCTCATTTTCTGCTGGATAATTAGTGACGAGCCCTAAGCTTAGCTTCTCAACAGCCAATCAGAGCCCACTGAGCATGTGAGTGTCACAGACACTTTCCAAGATGGTGACCCCCTGTGACAAGTTTGAAGTCCTGGATCATTGCTGCTATTGACAAGCTGAAACTTTAGCCTCGTGCAATAAGTTCAGTATATAAAGGATGGCATTTTTAGGGTTTCGTTTTCCTTATCTGTATTAATGACTAATCAGCCTTATATTGTGACATTACTATTCTATGTGTACTGTATATTGTGAGTGGGTCCCTAAGCTCAGTAAGTGACAGCAGCACAGAGCATGTGCAGTGAATCAGCAGAAAAGAAGATGGGGAGCTACTGGGGCATCTTTGGAGACACAGATCTTTACTGCTAAAGGGCTGTGGTTGCCTTGGGCTGGTACAGAAGCACAAAACATAATGTACAGCATTTCAAGCTACTTCTTTAGTTAAGCTTTAGTTCTCCTTTAAATCCAGTGGGTGGGGGGGGACAGAGAAAGAAAATCATTATTCTCAGATTGCAAAAGGAATGAGGATTGTGGTGGAGTTTGGGTGGATCATGGGTGGGGTTTTGGCATGAATAGGGAATAGCTGGGATGGATCAGGGGAGTGGCCACATTTTAGGTGTTGTCAGGGGCCACCACCCAGGTGACTCAAGTGACCAGTGGGCAAATAATTTGGAAGGGAAGTGTTTAATTAGTAATATAGAGTGCCATGATTACTAATGGTGGCCCTGGGAGCCATCAAGGAATCGGTGGCAGTGGGTGGCCAGAGTGGTGGCAGTTTTGCAACAACTACCACTCATCCTTCTGATGATGGCTCCTGCTGTGATGAAAAAAAGTAGGAGGGCTGCCAGAGATCAGAGAGAGATTTGAGGAAGCGGCTTCTTTCCTAACCCAGTGCATTTACTGATCCAGCCCAGAATTCTTCCTGAGACCTTTACAGGTAGTTAAAGAACCTGGCAACCCACAGTTAAAGGTCCCTGGGACGTATAAAGACATCAATATGAACTCATGGATTCCTTATTCATATAATAGAGGATATAATATAGGGAAAGCAGGAGAATAAGTGCAGAATCTCCCACGTGTGTATACACATTGTCCCTGCTTTTCCCGCTGGCTCTGACCCTGCTCTTTGTACCCCTGTCCCAAATGTCAGTTCCCTCTTGTCCCAAATCAAATATTGACTCTGACACACATGGAGCATGACAAAATCTATGGAAATTTAGATTGCTATAGCGAGCACGAATTGAATGGCAGTCATGCATCCGCCGTGTAATAGGACAGTGCTGATGGGAGAATGGGGTAACTGGAGAATCCATAGGATGAAGTGAAGGTTGTGTAGGATTTATATTATAAAAACAGTGGTGCTGTGGTCACATGATAAAGGAGAAGGGACACTGTTGGTGGATTAACAATTTAAGAGTACAGTATAAGAGAGCAGTGCTAGAGATCACAATAAGTACAGTGCAGAGAGTAACAGTATAATAGGACAGTGCAGAGATTTACAGTATATTAGGACAGTGCAGGGAGTTACAGTATAATAGAACAGTGCAGGGAGTTACAGTATAATAGAACAGTGCAGGGAGTTACAGTATAATAGAACAGTTCAAGGAGTTTCAGTATAATAGGACAGTGCAGGGAGTTACAGTATAATAGGACAGTGCAGGGAGTTTCAGTATAATAGGACAGTGCAGGGAGTTACAGTATAATGGGACAGTGCAGAGAGTTACAGTATAATAGAACAGTGCAGGGAGTTACAGTATAATAGTACAGTTCAGGGAGTTACAGTATAATAGGACAGTGCAGGGAGTTACAGTATAATAGGACAGTGCAGGGAGTTTCAGTATAATAGGACAGTGCAGGGAGTTACAGTATAATGGGACAGTGCAGGGAGTTACAGTATAATAGGACAGTGCAGGGAGTTACAGTATATTAGAACAGTGCAGGGAGTTACAGTAAATAGGACTGCAGGGAGTTAGTTACAGTATAATAGGACAGTGCAGGGAGTTACAGTATAATAGGACAGTGCAGGGAGTTAGTTACAGTATAATAGGACAGTGCAGAGAGTTACAGTATAATAGGACAGTGCAGGGAGTTACAGTATAATAGGACAGTGCAGGGAGTTAGTTACAGTATAATAGGACAGTGCAGAGAGTTACAGTATAATAGGACAGTGCAGGGAGTTATAGTATAATAGGACAGTGCAGGGAGTTAGTTACAGTATAATAGGACAGTGCAGAGAGTTACAGTATAATAGAACAGTGCAGGGAGTTACAGTATAATAGGACAGTGCAGGGAGTTAGTTACAGTATAATAGGACAGTGCAGAGAGTTACAGTATAATAGAACAGTGCAGGGAGTTACAGTATAATAGAACAGTTCAGGGAGTTTCAGTATAATAGGACAGTGCAGAGAGTTACAGTATAATAGGACAGTGCAGAGAGTTACATTATAATAGGACCGTGCAGGGAGTTACAGTATAATAGGACAGTGCAGGGAGTTACAGTATAATAGGACAGTGCAGAGAGTTACATTATAATAGGACAGTGCAGGGAGTTACAGTATAACAGGACATTGCAGGGAGTTACAGTATAATAGGACAGTGCAGACAGTTACAGTAAAATAGGACAGTGCAGACAGTTACAGTATAATAGGACAGTGCAGAGAGTTACATTATAATAGGACAGAGCAGGGAGTTACAGTATAATAGGACAGTGCAGAGAGTTACATTATAATAGGACCGTGCAGGGAGTTACAGTATAATAGGACAGTGCAGAGAGTTACATTATAATAGGACAGTGCAGGGAGTTACAGTATAACAGGACATTGCAAGGAGTTACAGTATAATAGGACAGTGCAGAGAGTTACATTATAATAGGACAGTGCAGGGAGTTACAGTATAACAGGACATTGCAGGGAGTTACAGTATAATAGGACAGCGCAGGGAGTTACAGTAAAATAGGACAGTGCAGAGAGTTACAGTATAATAGGACAGTGCAGAGAGTTACATTATAATAGGACCATGCAGGGAGTTACAGTATAATAGGACAGTGCAGAGAGTTACATTATAATAGGACAGTGCAGGGAGTTACAGTATAACAGGACATTGCAGGGAGTTACAGTATAATAGGACAGTGCAGAGAGTAACAGTATAATAGGACAGTGCAGAGATTTACAGTATATTAGGACAGTGCAGGGAGTTACAGTATAATAGAACAGTGCAGGGAGTTACAGTATAATAGAACAGTGCAGGGAGTTACAGTATAATAGAACAGTTCAGGGAGTTTCAGTATAATCGGACAGTGCAGGGATTTACAGTATAATAGGACAGTGCAGAGAGTTACAGTATAATAGAACAGTGCAGGGAGTTACAGTATAATAGTACAGTTCAGGGAGTTACAGTATAATAGGACAGTGCAGGGAGTTACAGTATAATAGGACAGTGCAGGGAGTTTCAGTATAATAGGACAGTGCAGGGAGTTACAGTATAATGGGACAGTGCAGGGAGTTACAGTATAATGGTAAAATGCAGGGAGTTACAGTATAATAGGACAGTGCAGGGAGTTACAGTATATTAGAACAGTGCAGGGAGTTACAGTAAATAGGACTGCAGGGAGTTAGTTACAGTATAATAGGACAGTGCAGGGAGTTACAGTATAATAGGACAGTGCAGAGAGTTACAGTATAATAGGACAGTGCAGGGAGTTACAGTATAATAGGACAGTGCAGGGAGTTAGTTACAGTATAATAGGACAGTGCAGGGAGTTACAGTATAATAGGACAGTGCAGGGAGTTACAGTATAATAGGACAGTGCAGAGAGTTACAGTATAATAGGACAGTGCAGGGAGTTACAGTATAATAGGACAGTGCAGGGAGTTAGTTACAGTATAATAGGACAGTGCAGAGAGTTACAGTATAATAGGACAGTGCAGGGAGTTACAGTATAATAGGACAGTGCAGGGAGTTACAGTATAATAGGACAGTGCAGAGAGTTACAGTATAATAGGACAGAGCAGGGAGTTACAGTATAATAGGACAGTGCAGGGAGTTAGTTACAGTATAATAGGACAGTGCAGAGAGTTACAGTATAATAGGACAGTGCAGAGAGTTACAGTATAATAGGACAGTGCAGGGAGTTACAGTAAAATAGGACAGTGCAGGGAGTTCGTTACAGTATAATAGGACAGTGCAGAGAGTTACAGTATAATAGGACAGTGCAGGGAGTTACAGTATAATAGGACAGTGCAGAGAGTTACATTATAATAGGACAGTGCAGAGAGTTACAGTATAATAGAACAGTGCAGGGAGTTACAGTATAATAGGACAGTGCAGGGAGTTAGTTACAGTATAATAGGACAGTGCAGAGAGTTACAGTATAATAGAACAGTGCAGGGAGTTACAGTATAATAGAACAGTTCAGGGAGTTTCAGTATAATAGGACAGTGCAGAGAGTTACAGTATAATAGGACAGTGCAGAGAGTTACATTATAATAGGACCGTGCAGGGAGTTAGAGTATAATAGGACAGTGCAGGGAGTTACAGTATAATAGGACAGTGCAGAGAGTTACATTATAATAGGACAGTGCAGGGAGTTACAGTATAACAGGACATTGCAGGGAGTTACAGTATAATAGGACAGTGCAGGGAGTTACAGTAAAATAGGACAGTGCAGACAGTTACAGTATAATAGGACAGTGCAGAGAGTTACATTATAATAGGACAGAGCAGGGAGTTACAGTATAATAGGACAGTGCAGAGAGTTACATTATAATAGGACCGTGCAGGGAGTTACAGTATAATAGGACAGTGCAGAGAGTTACATTATAATAGGACAGTGCAGGGAGTTACAGTATAACAGGACATTGCAGGGAGTTACAGTATAATAGGACAGTGCAGGGAGTTACAGTATAACAGGACATTGCAGGGAGTTACAGTATAATAGGACAGCGCAAGGAGTTACAGTAAAATAGGACAGTGCAGAGAGTTACAGTATAATAGGACAGTGCAGAGAGTTACATTATAATAGGACCGTGCAGGGAGTTACAGTATAACAGGACATTGCAGGGAGTTACAGTATAATAGGACAGTGCAGAGAGTTACATTATAATAGGACAGTGCAGGGAGTTACAGTATAACAGGACATTGCAGGGAGTTACAGTATAATAGGACAGTGCAGAGAGTTACATTATAATAGGACAGTGCAGGGAGTTACAGTATAACAGGACATTGCAGGGAGTTACAGTATAATAGGACAGCGCAGGGAGTTACAGTAAAATAGGACAGTGCAGAGAGTTACAGTATAATAGGACAGTGCAGAGAGTTACATTATAATAGGACCGTGCAGGGAGTTACAGTATAACAGGACATTGCAGGGAGTTACAGTATAATAGGACAGTGCAGGGAGTTACAGTATAATAGGACAGTGCAGAGAGTTACATTATAATAGGACAGTGCAGGGAGTTACAGTATAATAGGACAGTGCAGGGAGTTACAGTATAATAGGACAGTGCAGAGAGTTACAGTATAATAGGACAGTGCAGGGAGTTACAGTATAACTGAGCAGCCCTAGGGAATCCCAATTATGATGTCTGTGCATGTAGTGAAACAAGCTCTTATTCCAATATCTTATTCCTGGTTAGATTTCTATATAGATATATTCAGTCTATTTAGAGAAAAGGAAGGAACCCTATTGGGCAGTCACAATTGGACAAGGATACTATTGGCTGGACTGTCACAGACTTAACAGGACTGGGTGCTGGGGAGTCTCTGGTGTCACAATGCAAGGCAGGGATGGTAATAATATTTTAGGTAAAGTTGCGCGGGTCTTAGAAATAGGGGGTACAGATAGGGTGCCACATGGCTGGTATTTTATAGGCCTGGCCAATAAAAATGTTGCATGATCGCAATGTTAAGAATAGGGAAAAACCAGTAGGATGGCAGGTATTTTTTTCTATAAATGGTGAAAAGGTGGCCACCCTAGGTACAGAAGGGGTGCAGTGCAGTGAAGGTTCGTATATGGCCAGATTGAGGCTTTTGCTGAGCATTTAGCAGGCCCTTTGTTTGGACTGAATATTTGTTAGTGAATGTGTAACTAGCACTGACCCCACTTGTTGGTGGTTGGGGAGAGCAGCAAGGGGGAGGGTGGGAGAGGAGGGTCCGTAAATCCCTGACTCAAGTCCAGACAGACATCTCTGATTATTCCAACTAAATCTGTGGGATCTGCATCTCACTGGCTCCTGTCTCCTCACCATGAAGCAAAGAGCCCACCTAATATGGGGTCTCCTCCTGGCAGCTGTCGTGTCTCTAGTCCAGTGTCAGAATGGTAAGAAGGTTTGGTGGGATATTGGGGGCAAATGAAGAATTGCTGAAAAATCTGATCCGATAGGCAACTGAGAATGGGGCAACAGATAAGGGCTAAACAAGGGATGTCCATCCACCTCTCAACATGCTGGGCGTTGAAGTTCTAGGTCAGAATGGTATAGGGACTTATAACTCTAGCATTATGGGAAACAACATTGAGGAGGGGTCAGTTTTGCAGATAGAACACTTTTTGATTTGTTCTAAATTATTGGCTGTTCAAGTTGAGCAACATTCCACCATATGACATTGGCCAATGAACTGATTTCTAGGAGGGTCTGCAAAATATTTTATTATGTTATTAATTCATAAGCATATAACTAAGACTCTTTGTTTGAAATATGTGTGATGGAACGCATGTCTATAGATAAAGAACTGCGTATCTTGTGGGTGCTATATAAATAAATGATGATGATGATGATGATGATACATGGGACATTTTCCTTGGTTTCTTCAAGGACAGAGCCGTCCATGATATGAGCCCATGATCTGTTAGCAGATCTACTTGAGGGCCAAATATAATAAAATATTGTCAAATGAAGACACCTATGAAGCCCACAAGCAGAATGGGGTCACTGAGAATCCCCTCTGAAGGTTATAATGAGGCCATTGGTCTCCAGTTGGACAGCCCTGTTGTAGGAGAAAGACCTGAACTGAAATATAGACCTCCAAAACGGTCAACTGTAGGAGATTCCAAAGGAAATATTCTTCATGTAGATCCCAATCTGGCTAAATTCTGGTTTCAAAAGGGTTCACAATCTCACTTCCTTTTTCCCTGAAAAATCTGGTGGGTAGCCTGGTTCTTGATTAAATTGTCCCTTTGATTTCTTTGTCCAAAAGTGGTCACTCAGAGAGAGATAGTTGACAAATATGACGGGATCTCTCCTAATCCTTCAGCTGTGTATGTGAGAGGTCATGGGTCAACAGGAAGTGATAAGGGTCAACAGCAAGCGACAAGGGTCATACCACCTTCACACTTCCTCCTTGAAGCCAAGCAGTCCAGATAACAGATCCCATACTATGCTGCTTTTTTTATTTTCTCAATGAAATGGCATAGTTCGTAATTATTAGGCATCCTTACATTTATCTCATGGAGATGTTTCTTCATGCAAAGATTAAAGTTCTTTGTTGAACTGATGTGTAGGAGGGTTGTTGAGGTGCTGGGGCTCATTTATTAAAACTTGAGATGGCGGTTTATCCACCCCTGGAAAAAAACTTGGTAAAAGAAACCACAATCTTGAATATTTTAATAGTTAAGTTTTACAAAATTGAATTTTTGAGATTTTATCTACTGGAAAGAAAGAAGCGCTAAAACCTGGCAAGCTTTTGTAGAGGTCAGTGGGGGTCATACGTGACCACCACCGCAGAGTGCAAAGGGCACTTTCAGGTGCAAGTTTCCATGGTTTTTTTTAACCACAACGCAACATTTTTCTCAGTGTAGTTGATGGAAGATATGCCTGATGCTATTGCGGTTGATGCATTAAAATGCATGAACTGCTCTTGCATTTCGAATTGGAAGCAACCATTCGGAAAAATTTCAGCGTGCTGCTGTCATTTAATCCAGGGTCAGACTTGGGTGTCTGGGGACCACCAGTGCTTCCACCACAGGGCCCTCTGCCCTAGTCATGAGCTCCTGCAGAGGATGTACCTTCAACTTCTTACCTTTGCAGAGGCGATTTTGGGGAGGGGGAGTTCAGGGGGAGTGCACACAGTTTCCAGCAAGGAGCAGGTCAGGGTCAGCTGGACCCTCCCTGTTCGACCATGGTTCAAATCATGCCTACATGGAGCCATCTAAATGGTTCCCTCATATTTAGAACAATGAATATTGATTTCCCACCAGCCCATAGACATGTCCAGTTTAAGACATTAACACTGCCAAGAGAAGCTGAGACTCTGATTGTGTAAAAGGACATACTGGGCCATCAGAACTGCACAGAGGAGGAGTGGCAACTCAACTGAGCAGCTTTTCTCAACATCAGAACTTCTTGAAGGATTCTTTTGAATCTTGTGTATACTGTACTCGTGTGGTTGAGAAATTACTATCTCCCGTTAAACCAGCGCACGTGACAGCTCCCCAATAAATATATTTTGCATTTGTGTTAGTTTTCCTGAACAGCAATGAGGCCATGACTATACTTAAACGGTCCCGCAGAGCTAACAGTGGCTTTGAAGAACTTCGGCAGGGGAACATGGAGCGAGAATGCATTGAAGAGATCTGTAACTATGAGGAGCTCCGAGAGATAAAAGAGTCTACAGTTGAGACGGTATTTGATGCTTTGGTTGAAAATACTCCTGCTGTCTTATCACCTCTCTTACCTGTACCTCCGATCCCACAGCCACACTCCCTTCCCAGAGACTATTATCCCATTGTTACTATAGGCACCAGCACTCCCTACTATACCTGCTACCCCACAGTCACACTCCCTTCCCAGAGACTATTATCCACTGTTACTATAGACACCATCTCTCCCTACTATACCTGCTATCCCACAGTCACACTCCCTTCCCAGAGACTATTATCCACTGTTACTATAGGCACCATCTCTCCCTACTATACCTGCTATCCCACAGTCACACTCCCTTCCCAGAGACTATTATCCACTGTTACTTTAGACACCATCTCTCCCTACTATACCTGCTATCCCACAGTCACACTCCCTTCCCAGAGACTATTATCCACTGTTACTATAGGCACCATCTCTCCCTACTATACCTGCTATCCCACAGTCACACTCCCTTCCCAGAGACTATTATCCCACTGTTACTATAGGCACCATCTCTCCCTACTATACCTGCTATCCCACAGTCACACTCCCTTTCCAGAGACTATTATCCCACTGTTACTATAGGCACCATCTCTCCCTACTATACCTGCTATCCCACAGTCACACTCCCTTCCCAGAGACTATTATCCCACTGTTACTATAGGCCCCATCTCTCCCTACTACACCTAATATCCCACAGCCACACTCCCTTCCCAGAAACTATTATCACACTGTTACTATAGGCACCACCTCTCCCTACTATACCTGTTATCCCACAGTCACACTCCCTTCCCAGAGACTATTATCCCACTGTTACTATAGGCCCAATCTCTGCCTACTACACCTAATATCCCACAGCCACACTCCCTTCCCAGAGACTATTATCCCCACTGTTACTATAGGCACCATCTCTCCCTACTATACCTGCTATCCCACAATCACACTTCCTTCCCAGAGACTATAATCCCCACTGTTACTATAGACACCATCTCTCCCTACTATACCTGCTATCCCACAGTCACACTCCCTTCCCAGAGACTATTATCCTACTGTTATTATAGGCATCATCTCTCCCTACTATACCTGCTATCCCACAGTCACACTCCCTTCCCAGAGACTATTATCCACTGTTACTATAGACACCATCCCTCCCTACTATACCTGCTATCCCACAGTCACACTCCCTTCCCAGAGACTATTATCCCACTGTTACTATAGGCACCATCTCTCCCTACTATACCTGCTATCCCACAGTCACACTCCCTTCCCAGAGACTATTATCCACTGTTACTATAGGCACCATCGCTCCCTACTATACCTGCTATCCCACAGTCACACTCCCTTCCCAGAGACTATTATCCCACTGTTACTATAGGCCCCATCTCTCCCTACTACACCTAATATCCCACAGCCACACTCCCTTCCCAGAAACTATTATCCCACTGTTACTATAGGCCCCATCTCTGCCTACTACACCTAATATCCTACAGCCACACTCCCTTCCCAGAGACTATTATCCCCACTGTTACTATAGACACCATCTATCCCTACTATACCTGCTATCCCACAGTCACACTCTCTTCCCAGAGACTATTATCCCACTGTTACTATAGGCACCATCTCTTCCTACTATACCTGCTATCCCACAGTCACACTCCCTTCCCAGAGACTATTATCCCCACTGTTACTATAGACACCATCTATCCCTACTATACCTGCTATCCCACAGCCACACTCCCTTCCCAGAGACTATTATCCCCACTGTTACTATAGGCACCATCTCTTCCTACTATACCTGCTATCCCACAATCACACTTCCTTCCCAGAGACTATTATCCCACTGTTACTATAGACACCATCTCTCCCTACTATACCTGCTATCCCACAATCACACTCCCTTCCCAGAGACTATTATCCCACTGTTACTATAGGCACCATCTCTCCCTACTATACCTGCTATCCCACAGTCACACTCCCTTCCCAGAGACTATTATCCCCACTGTTACTATAGGCACCATCTCTCCCTACTATAACTGCTATCCCACCAGTCACACTCCCTTCCCAGAGACTATTATCCCACTGTTACTATAGGCACCATCTCTCCCTACTATACCTGCTATCCCACAGTCACAGTCCCTTCCCAGAGACTATTATCCACTGTTACTATAGACACCATCTCTCCCTACTATACCTGCTATCCACAGTCACACTCCCTTCCCAGAGACTATTATCCCACTGTTACTATAGGCACCATCTCTCCCTACTATACCGTGCTATCCCACAGTCACACTCCCTTCCCAGAGACTTTTATCCACTGTTACTATAGGCACCATCTCTCCCTACTATACCTGCTATCCCACAGCCACACTCCCTTCCCAGAGACTATTATCCACTGTTACTATAGGCACCATCTCTCCCTACTATACCTGCTATCCCACAGTCACACTCCCTCCCAGAGACTATTATCCACTGTTATTAGGCACCATTCTCCTACTATACTGCTAAGTCCACAGTCACACTCCCTTCCCAGAGACTATTATCCCCACTGTTACTATCGGCACTCCTCTCCCTACTATACCTGCTACCCACAGTCACACTCCTTCCCAGAGACTATTATCCCACTGTTACTATAGACACCATCTCTCCCTACTATACCTGCTATCCCGCAGTCACACTCCCTTCCCAGAGATTATTATCCCACTGTTACTATAGACACCATCTCTCCCTACTATAACTGTTATCCACAGTCACACTCCCTCCCAGAGATTATTATCCCACTGTTTACTATTAGACACCATCTCTCCCTACTATACCTGCTACCACAGTCACACTCTCTTCCCAGAGACTATTATCCCACTGTTACTATAGGCACCATCTCTCCCTACTATACCTGCTATCCCACAGTCACACTCCCTTCCCAGAGACTATTATCCACTGTTACTATAGACACCATCTCTCCCTACTATACCTGCTATCCCACAGTCACACTCCCTTCCCAGAGACTATTATCCCACTGTAACAATAGGCACCATCTCTCCCTACTATACCTGCTATCCCACAGTCACACTCCCTTCCCAGAGACTATTATCCCACTGTTACTATAGGCACCATCTCTCCCTACTATACCTGCTATCCCACAGTAATTTTGTCTTTTCTTGTAAATATGAACTGGTTGGTTGCTGTTGAGTCAGTTAGAAATTACCTTCCACCAGTAAATGCCTCTCCATTCTATGCTGTACACATTATATATGGATGTTGATGGTGTTTATAGTGATACATGTTGGTTGCTATTGATAAATCTTTTTATCCCTGTTGCAGGATCTTTTTTGGGTCAAATACAAAGGTGAGTTAATCGGAATCCTTTCCGATCTGCCCCTGTGTTGGTTTCCCGCATGTGTTTGTTGATTTCCTCATGGTTCAGAGGTCAGTAGTAGGACGGCTGATAACAAATTTACCATCGTAGGGAATCGCAGCGGAGGGGCTGGCGCTGTACATTATTGCTTGTTCTTACAGTTGCCAGGGGCGATGTTGTTGTAATAATATTTTTGTAAAAGAGAAAATTATTCTGACTAACTGATAATACTACTTGATTTCTATTACATTTTATCCTTAGTAAGACGAGGGACGCCCTGCATCTGGGAGACACTTGGTAGAAAGATTATTGCATCGTTGTACCAAACAAACGTTCTACCATTTTGCTGATAATATAATATTGGAGGCAACTGTTTTATTAGTCTATACATTTAGTTACCTTTGTCAAACCAATCCTAGCTGATAAGAAGATCCACAAATATGCAGATTAATAAGGTGCCCTGTGCCTATTAACCTATGCCAGTGCCCTACTAAATGAAAAATAAAATCAGGCCATGATCCTTTTACAAACACATGATATTACAGGTGTAAAACTGCTAATATCATGTAAACCAAATGAAAAACACAAGTAAAGTACTGGCACTATCTGCAAAGGGTTTGTATGTTCTTGTCATGCTTGTATTGGCTTTCTCTGGAATCCTCCCAGCTTAGCCCAGCCAAGAATGGGTCCAGTACAGGTATGGCACCTGTTATCCGGACCTGAGGTTTTCCAGATAACAGATCTTTCCATAATTTGGATCTGCATATCTGAAGTCGACTAGAAAATCGTATAAACATTAAATAAACCCAATAGGCTGGTTGTGCGTCCAATAAGGATTCATTATATCTCAGTCGGGATCAAGTTACTGTTTTATCATTACAGAGAAAAAGGAAGTCATTTTTACAAATTTGGATTATTTGGATAAAATGGAGTCTATGGGAGATAGCCTTTCCATAACTGGGAGCTTTCTGGTTTATAGATAATGTATAAATACAGTATTACAAATTTACTCGGCAATTTATTCATTTGCAATCCCAAATTGTTCCACTTCTGACCCAGACCAATCCGTAGCTCTGCCTACTCACTAAATCTCTGCCATGGCTTAGGCTGCCACCTGGTTGATATTTTACCATTTTGACTGGTACAAACTATTGTTGAAGATGACAATTTTATTAAAAGGGAAGAAAAATGAAAATATAAGAAGCCACCCTCTCGTTATGTCATAGTCCTGCATTATTACATCATAGCTCCCCTACCCTTACAGGCTTCAACCCCCCACTTCCAATTTTTTCACGAGTTACTTGATTTTGGGCCCCTACCTTCCAGTCTCCCATTATCCTACCACATTCTTTCAAATTTTTGTAGGTTCCCTTTAAATACCCTGAATGCAAAGTAAGCATTCTGTGACATCATATGAGCATGTGACCTCACTTCCAGTTTTGGTGAACATTTTCTGTCTAATAGATATATGCTTCATTACTGTACAATATTTCTAGGAAATTGTATTTATGGAGCTGCCATGTCTGCAGATGAAAGCATCGTACTGTAGGTACCTTTCTGCATTTATTAATTCCATTGAACTCATTGACAGATTGTGAACCAGACAAGAAATCAAGAGACGCCCGGGCTGACTGTTTAAAAGGTGTGTCTCACTTTGTCTCCTCTTCTATATATATATATATATTATTTTTTTTGTTATTTGTGGTTTAGAGTTATTTAGCAGCTTTCCAGTTTGCAATTTCAGCAGTCTGGTCACTGGGTTCCAAATTACCCTGGGCTTTTATTGATCAATAGGAACGACTACGTGTGCTGAAGGAATCGGAACTCATTACAGAGGGAATGTCAGCGTCACAAGGTCTGGCAAAGAATGTCAGTACTGGATAAGTAACTACCCACACAAGACCAAGTGAGTCGGTTTTTTATCTTTGTCTTTACTGATTTGGGGTGTTCATTTAGGTGTTTCTGCCCACGGTTGAGACTAATGTCCCCACTCTTCCACTTTCAAGCATCCTGGCACTGTGGAAGATCAGTTCTGGCAGGGGCATGGAGTGGGCATTTGTTTCTTGCCTCCCCTGGCTCACTGGTGGCTGTGGGATAGCAGGTATA
This sequence comes from Xenopus laevis, assembly GCF_017654675.1. Taxonomy (NCBI): domain Eukaryota; kingdom Metazoa; phylum Chordata; class Amphibia; order Anura; family Pipidae; genus Xenopus; species Xenopus laevis. Next base: position 14,803,233 of record NC_054378.1, read on the forward strand.
GTAGGGAGAGATGGTGTCTATAGTAACAGTGGATAATAGTCTCTGGGAAGGGATTGTGACTGTGGGATAACAGGTATAGTAGGGAGAGATAGTGCCTATAGTAACAGTGGATAATAGTCTCTGGGATGGGAGTGTGACTGTAGGATAGCAGGTATAGTAGGGAGAGATGGTGCCTATAGTAACAGTGGGATAATAGTCTATGGGAAGGGAGTGTGACTGAAGGATAGCAGGTATAGTAGGGAGAGATGGTGCCTATAGTAACAGTGGGATAATAGTCTCTGGGAAGGGAGTGTGAATGTGGGATGGCAGGTATAGTAGGGAGAGATGGTGCCTATAGTAACAGTGGGATAATAGTCTCTGGGAAGGGAGTGTGACTGTGGGATAGCAGGTATAGTAGGGAGAGATGGTGCCTATAGTAACAGTGGGATAATAGTCTCTGGGAAGGGAGTGTGACTGTGGGATAGCAGGTATAGTAGGGAGAGATGGTGCCTATAGTAACAGTGGGGATAATAGTCTCTGGGAAGGGAGTGTGACTGTGGGATAGCAGGTATAGTAGGGAGAGATGGTGCCTATAGTAACAGTGGGATAATAGTCTCTGGGAAGGGAGTGTGGCTGTGGGATAGCAGGTATAGTAGGGAGAGATGGTGCCTATAGTAACAGTGGGATAATAGTCTCTGGGAAGGGAGTGTGACTGTGGGATATGCTCAGTTACTTCCCAGATACAGGAAAGATTAAGTATCTTTTGATGTCAAAAATGCAGATTGCAGATCTGGGCGTGGGTAGCAGGTTAGTTGTTACTTTGGTCCAACCCAGAGGTGTAACTACAGAGAAAGCAGACCCTGCGGCTGCAAGGGGGGCCCAGGAGGTATAGGGGGGCCCATAAGGCCCTAATTAATGAGCAATTTCAATATATATAGGTAAAACAGGACAATCTTTAGATATGACGGGGGCCCTAAAATTAATTTGCTGTAACATCTAGTTTCTCCACTGGTCCAACTTATTAAACGTATGTATATTTCTACCCAAAATAAATCTTATGGCTCGATATCTCTCTCTAAATGTTTCAGGTTTAGCCCAACCACTATCCCAAGTCTGGTTAAAAACTATTGCCGCAATCCGAATGACAATCCCACAGGACCATGGTGTTACACGACGGACCCTCAGAAGCAATGGGAGGAGTGCGTCATAACTGTGTGTGGTACGTTTGTTTCATTGTCACATTGTCTTCTTCTGTTTCCCAATTTCCCATGTCGTGGTTAGTCCTCTTTTGTGGGACTTTCTCACAGCTCAGCTGGTGAAATGGTGGGGCACAATGGCCAACACACAATGTGACATTAGCAATGACATTGTCAAGAACCTACAACAGTTGTAGGTGGCTTAGACCATCCCGTATGCTTTAACCGTTGGCAATCTGTTGGAGTCTACTGGGAGTTGAGGTCCAGGAACATTTGGGCAAAGAGTAAGTAGGCATGTATGGCCACCTATTTTTCTACCTGTTCCTTGTGCCATAATAATGATTCCTTTCCCTTATAGGCACAAATAAAACCACAGTGGAACCTCTGCTCGTTAATGTGAAAGAGTCTGTGACAAGAGAACCGTGTGAGACAGAGCTTGGATTAAATTATGAAGGGAAACTGGCAAAGACCATCTCCGGCCTTCCCTGTTTGCACTGGGATTCCCCGAGTGTCCAGCAGTACGGCCGCAAAGACTTTATCCCAGAAGTCAAACTGCAGGAAAATTATTGCCGGAACCCTGACAATGACGGGGAGGGATTGTGGTGCTTTGTGTCCCACCCCAACCTGACCTACGACTATTGCCCCATGAACTACTGTGGTAAGGCTTTGTTGACTGAAACAGACTGAAAATGTAAAGAAAAACGCTTCTTATCAGCCGAGCACTATGTCAGCCATCTTGCTGGGAGTTTATTGGCTAATTTTGGCTCCATGATGTGAAACTGGAATGAAACATCAGGAGGTTTAAAGCTTCCGGCTCCAGTTGCAGGACCATAGAACATAGAGCCAGACTGACATTGAGCCGCTGGGGTGCTCATTGGAGGATTCATTTGGAGTTTAGTTGGGCTGCTGGTTCTGAAAAGTTCATAAAAACGGTTTTATTGTACAATATTGTATACTAAGTCATTTAAAGCCTATATTTAGACTGCCTATGATGAGTAACTGGAGGGAGTTTATGTTCCCCTTATCTCCTACAATATCTGGCTTTAAATGACATGGAACCCCTGACTGAATTGTTACCAAAAAAAAAAAAAAACCCACAAAAATGCCGCTCAGTGTTAGTTTTTTATCCTGATGTATCATTTTGCACCAATTGGAAACACTGTTTGTTCCTCCATGTTTTCTCCTAAAAGCCTCTAGTCATTTCCCACATTGTCACTGTGGTTGAGTTTATTAGGGACCATTTACTAAGGAGTGAGGGGGAAAGTGCAAAAAACACCGGGACTCATTTATAAACACTGGGCACCTGGGCAGTAACCTATAGCAACCAATTAGTGATTTTAGTCATTTTTCAGCCAGCTGTAGGTTGAACGCTGAAAGCAATCAACTGATTGGTTGCCATGGGTTACTGCCCAGGTACAAATTTGCCCATTGTTTATAAATAACCCCCACTGCCATTTTTGTACTTCTGAACCTATATTTGATAGAACCAACAGATGCAGACTTGGTCGGGATGATTCTCATTGGAGCATTCTCTTTACTTTGGAGAGCAGTCAGAATATTTCCATTCACTTTAGAGGAAACCTACAATATAAATCTATGATTTACCCATCATAGCCCCCAAGGGGCAAGGAGATCCTCCAATGAGAATAATCTTGCTCTTATATATCTAATATAGTGAGATGTGGCTTATGGATGATACATGGCATTGACACATCAGAAGGGTGGGAATAACGTTGTTTAGATGTTCTGAACTAGATGCATCATGTCAACAGCAGAGAAGACAAGGTTATCATTGGAGGATCCTTTGGGATTAGGTGCACCACTGAGCTGGTTCTTGAGAAACTACTATAGCTTCCAAAATGCTTTTACTCTTCAAATATGGCGGAGAATGTTAAGAGTTGTATGCAGTGAGTGGAGCAACACTTCTATCAAATGATTATGTCCTCATTGAGTTCAGGAAATACGGCACTATACTGATCTGTAATGTTGTTACATGTGTCTTCTGTTGGGTAACTGGTCTTTCCATCACTCTGGCAGACAGTCCCATAGATGAAGATGTTCTAAACAACCCTGCTGGGCGCACAACTGCTGAAGAGCACCAGATCTTCTTTGATGAGAAGACCTTTGGATCTGGAGAGGCAGGTAAGGACATTAGATTTTATGAACTGGAACTTGTGTTTCATGCAGAGGAATTCCTATATTGGCATTGATTTAGAATGTGTTTGTGCAAGCTATGAGCAAACATAGGTGTTTTCCTGCTACATCTATACCTAGAAGACTCCATTATGATATCTAAACACCTTATCTCAGATTACATGCCATTCTGTTGTCAGCCAAGGCTACATTATCCTGTGACCTTTTCTGTGTATTTAAAGACCTTTTTGTTTCCAGAGTGTGGCCTGAGACCCCTCTTTGAGCAAAAGTCCGTGGAGGATAAGAGTGAAAAAGAGCTGCTGGAGTCCTATATGCAGGGTCGGATCGTTAAGGGTGAAACCGCCGAGCCGGGCAGTGCACCATGGTAATTCCAACAGGAGTGGTATTCTCTCTTCCACAAATATCTAAAACATGTATTAGAAAGTGGGTGGTATTCTAACTTGGGGATATGTCTGGGCTAGGGTTGCCACCTTTGGTTGATGGAAGGTCTGGACAGGGGGATAGGTAATTTCAGGGATAGAGCTGATAAAATTTGTGTGGGATGATGGTTAGGGGTGCACATCATGTGGGCAGGGCTATGGTACAGGTGCCCATGTAAAAACTGGTTCAAAACCAGACAGGTGGTAACCCTAGCCTGGGTGTCACTGGACATGATGAGGGCAGATTGGGGCCATGGCCTAAAACCTCCATACTTTTAATAGCGTAAGGTATGCAGTGGTAGATTGTGGTTATGGTGACCTAATGTGACTTACAATCCAATGACAAATGTCCTCTTGTATATAGGCAAGTCATGCTTTTCAAGAAGAGCCCTCAAGAACTGCTCTGTGGGGCCAGTTTGTTGAGTGATCGTTGGGTGCTGACTGCTGCCCACTGCATCTTCTACCCCCCTTGGGATAAAAACTACACCACCGATGATATCCTGGTGCGGATTGGCAAACATTACCGCACAAAGTAAGTACACCCCAAATAAATTCCCCTGGAAGACATATTGTATTTTTTTTGCCTCATCCAGTATATGTTTATGTTCAATCATTTAGTTCTTTATTTATAATGTTTGGTCATCCATTGGCACAAGTTTCTTAGTCATCATTTGGCACAAATAAAGCCCTAGATATATACCATATATTATTTATGGCTATATTAGTTAATGTGCACACAGTTGTAGAACCTGATGTCCAGCAATGACTGAGGATAACAAACTTGTGGCATTCCTTTTACCATATATCGGTTGGTTCCCTCACCTCCAGGTATGAGAGAGCAACAGAGAGGATAGCGCTGCTTGAACGCATTATTGTTCATCCCAAATACAACTGGAAGGAGAATCTTGACAGGGACATTGCTCTTATCCAACTCAAGCGACCGGTGGCCTTCAGCAACTATATCCACCCGGTGTGTCTACCCACCAAGGACATTGTGGTCAAGTAAGGAACATGTTTAAGCATTACTCACAGGTTCCCCCATCTAACAATGACTTGGAGTCATGGGTGGGTGTGGATGAGAAAGACATGGATTGGAGATAAGACCTTCTCAACATTGCTGGTTCCACATATACTGTATATATAAAGAGGGCTTGGAAGAAGATGACGGGGCCCTTGTGTATTAGCAGCTTTGGGAGATAAACCGTCTATGTCAATATTGCTTCACCATACTATACCCAAATATCCCACCATATTTCTAAGGGAAAAGGCCCAGAGCTGCAGTCCAGATAAACAGAAATCAATTCTTAAACTTTGAAGAACACAACTTTTCCCCAGCCTTCAAAAGCCAAAATAAGTAGGACAAAAGTTACCTCCCCATTGTTGTATCTTTCCACAAACTGAGTTGTAAACTGCAGTGACCTAAGAACTTTGCAATAGGTCTTCTTCAGGAGTAGATCCCAACTATAGCAGATGACATTTCAATTGCTCCTACTGCTATTGGGTGTGTTGTGTCTTGCATTGGTGTTCATGACCACACCAGGCATTGAATTCATGTGACAATGTAGACTGCAATACCAAGTACCTGAGATATTTCAATTGCTAAAGTCTGTACCCTCTGCAACTGTCTGTAGGCTCCTGTCGGCTGGATACAAGGGCCGGGTTACAGGTTGGGGAAATCTCCAAGAGACCTGGAGTGCTGGGGCACAAAACCTTCCACAGACCTTACAGCAGATAAATCTCCCCATTGTGGATCAGGAAACCTGCAAGTCCTCCACCAAGATCAAGATAACAGACAACATGTTCTGCGCAGGTGGGTGCAACATCAACAGGGTAGGTATTGTAGCAATGCAAAGTGTTACTCTAGGGGGGCCTCAGTAAAGAGCAGCTCACAAGGTGAAGGATATTGATGCGACTGCCTTTTTTGAAATTGTTCCTTTTACAGGGTACAGTCCAGAGGACAGCAAGAGGGGAGATGCATGTGAAGGAGATAGCGGAGGTCCATTTGTCATGAAGGTAATGATATTAAAGAAGCCACGACTCTCTCTTACCCCGTATTTAGTAAAAGGCAGTAAGTTTGCCCAGGATCAGCAACCCATACACTGTAACCCCATTAAAGTTATATTGTTTGGCCCATCCATTTCTTCATCTGAGACAAGGGCTACTTCTGCCATGAAACAAGGTGCTCCTCAAGGGCTGACAAATACCTAGCAACAGCAGCACAGCGTTCCCCAGAAGCAGAGGCAAATGGCTGAAAACTAGGCAGCCAGACTTTGGGGCAGCTGGGTCTGTCATCTAGAATGATTCAAATTGCCCCAGTCAGTGAGGGGTTTGACTGGTGGATGAAAGACCTTTCTTACTGGCCTACTGGACTCAAGTTTTATGAAGTAGAACTTTCTTATACTGATATTATTTCCAAACAAGAAGCTTTTAATGAACATCCTACCACCCCAGGGGAGTTTGGCACGGCTAGGGTTGCCACCTGGCTGATATTTTTACTGGCCTAGCTGGTAAAACATCCACCCAAGCAAGGGCCAGTATTACAAATTTACCGGCAATGTAGTTACTAGTAACTCTACAGAGGAACAAGACAGAGCCACTGGATACATAGCAGCTCAGGAATCTGAACATACCTAACAAATCCAGCAGAAATCAAGGCACATTTGCCACCAGGCATTGTTTGAAGGAGAGCCGACTTCTGCTACATTGTTTCAATAGTCAGAACAAGCAGTGCAGGGAAGACCAGGTGTCAATAGTAATTACATTCACAAATAACTGAAGTATTGGGATGTGGCTTGGAATGAGCTTTTCTTTCAATACAGGATTACAGTAGTTCCTGATGTTCTCTTTCCACAGGATCCAGACACAGGCCGTTGGGTCCAACTGGGCATTGTATCGTGGGGGGAAGGTTGCGACCGAGACGGCAAATACGGCTTTTATGTCCACTTGCATCGTCTGAGGAAGTGGCTTATGAAGACTATCGAGAAGTTTGGCAGTTCGTGAGCGAGTAAGAAATCTCATAGCCAAATCCAACCATTCCTTGGCTGCTCTGCTGCCCCCATCTGATTCCTCATACATCCATCTCTAGGCACTATAGTATATCTATTATTTGGTAACATAGTATTTCAATAAAAGTTCAAAATAGATTTTTTGGTGATTTATGTGTTAAAGGGCCAGCACATGCAGATCTTTGCACACTGACACCCCGCTTGCTAATTACGTTAAAGGGATTCTGTCATGATGTTTATGGTGTCGCTTTTATTTCTAAATGACAGTTTTCACTGCAAATAATTCACTCTACAATATAAAATTTCATTCCTAACCCAAGTGTATTTTTTTTTTTAGTTGTAATTGGTGTGTAGGTGCCATCTCAGGTCATTTTTCAGCAGTATTGTGTGTGACTGAAGTTTATCAGAGCACAAGTCACATGACTGGGGCACCTGGGAAACAATATGTCTAGTCCCATGTCAGCATGGTACATACCCCTGAATTATGTGCCCTAGACAACAACTCTGATAGGCTGTCGATCCCATCTCCTAGTCCCCTCAATCACCCTGGCACCTATATAACCTTGCCCTACTCGCCAAATCCCTCCCATGTAACTATTATAGTTTGGCCTTTGGAAGCAAAGTGGGAGAAGTCCTGAAATAACCATAAAACTCTGGGCAATAGCATAATTTTTTTGGGCATCCCTGTTATGTTCTAAAATGCTGTATTTTGTATACTAAACTAGGTGACAGAACGAATAGTAATGGAATAGTGCATGTCTTAACGGGGAAGTCTAAAATAGAATAAGGCTAGAAATGCTGTATTTTGTATTCTAAACATGATGTATTGTTGTATTCTAAACCTTAATGATGAGCAATGAGATGAAGCTGTTGACTGTTTGTACTGAGATCTTATATCGATAAGAGATAGGATGATTCAGTTTTAGCACCTGATGAAGGACGTCTGTCCGAAACATGTTGTGTTTAAATAAAATACACTGAATCGAATGTGGTTCTCCAGAGTGAACTTTACTTTGGATATATTGTGGCGTGGACGGTGCCACTGACGCTGTTTGATAGAACCCTGATACATTTGGAGTGAGGGACCACCCGACAATCAAGTGAATTACCTGATTCAGTTTAAATTGATACACCAGTTATATTGCTCCCCATTAAAGTTGCAAAAAATGGGGGTACGGTTAGATATCATCTCATATGGGAATGCCCTCTAATCTTTGGGTTTTGGAAGGAAGTACTCCCGATATCTGGTTGATAATATTGCCTTCCCGAATGTTTGCAGCCCTGAGTTATGCCTTCTAGGTCTAGTGGACGATCTCCTACCGCTGTGTAGATCTAGGACACTTGCTAAAACGCTACTTTTCTATGCAAAGAAAACAATTGTAATGAACCAGATGGGGCACAATGTGCCAACGGTGGAACACTGGTTCAATTTAGTTAATAAGGTACTCCCTTCTGTTAGACTTACATATGAAGCTCGAGGATCTTCTGGGAAATTGGACACAATATGGTCTCCCTGGCTAGATATCCGTGCTGTTGAGGATGTGGGCAATTGAAATACTGCTTAAGCAAAGGGGTTAGATACAGCAGTTACTCTAATGTTCATCTGGTTTTTAGAGGTGATCTCTCTCTCTCTCTCGATAAATAAAAACTTAAAAAAAAACAAAAAAAGGAAAACTATACCCCCAAAATGGACACTTAAGCGACAGATAGTTTATATCATATTACCGTATATACTCGAGTATAAGCCGAGTTTTTCAGCATCCAAAATGTGCTGAAAAAGTCTACCTCGGCTTATACTCGGGTCATCGGGCAGTAGCCGAGATTGCAGTCACTTTTAATCATTCCTATAGCAACAGTTCACTTGGGGAGAGACTGCACAATGCCCTCTGTTGGTTTTATGAAAGAATAACAGTGCGCCCTCTGTTGGTTATATCAAAGAATAACAGTGACTGTAATATCACACAGCGCCATCTGTTGGTTGTATCAAAGAATAACAGTGACTGCAATATCACACAGTGCCCTCTGTTGGTTATATCAAAGAATAACAGTGACTAATATCACACAGCGCCATCTGTTGGTTGTATCAAAGAATAACAGTGACTGCAATATCACACAGTGCCCTCTGTTGGTTATATCAAAGAATAACAGTGACTGCAATATCACACAGCGCCCTCTGTTGGTTATATCAAAGAATAACAGTGACTGTAATATCACACAGCGCCATCTGTTGGTTGTATCAAAGAATAACAGTGACTGCAATATCACACAGTGCCCTCTGTTGGTTATATCAAAGAATAACAGTGACTGCAATATCACACAGCGCCCTCTGTTGGTTATATCAAAGAATAACAGTGACTGCAATATCACACAGCGCCCTCTGTTGGTTATATCAAAGAATAACAGTAACTGCAATATCACACAGCGCCATCTGTTGGTTATATCAAAGAATAACAGTAACTGCAATATCACACAGCGCCATCTGTTGGTTGTATCAAAGAATAACAGTGACTGCAATATCACACAGCGCCATCTGTTGGTTGTATCAAAGAATAACAGTGACTGCAATATCACACAGTGCCCTCTGTTGGTTATATCAAAGAATAACAGTGACTGCAATATCACACAGCACCATCTGTTGGTTATATCAAAGAATAACAGTGACTGCAATATCACACAGCGCCATCTGTTGGTTATATCAAAGAATAACTAACTGCAATATCACACAGCGCCATCTGTTGGTTGAATAAAGGATTAACAGTGATGGCAATATCACACAGCGCCATCTGTTGGTTATACGAAAGATCAGTGATGGTTTTATGACACACAGCACTCTCTGCACAATTCTCTGTCACCATCAACTTTGCAAAGAAGTCCGGTCGATCGCTGGGGGAGTCTCTTTGGCGGAAGGTGCGCTGCTGGGAGACAGGGCTGTAGTTGTGTCTAGGCTTATACTAGAGTCAATAAGTTTTCCCAGTTTGTGTAGGTAAAATTAGGTACCTCGGCTTATACTCGGATCGACTTATACTCGAGTATATACGGTAAGTGGCATATTAAAGAATCTTACCAAACTGGAATATATATTTAAGTAAATATTGCCCTTTTATATCGCTTGCCTTGAGCCACCATTTTGTGATGGTCTGTGTGCTGCCTCAGAGATCACCTGACCAGAAATACTTCAACTCTAACTGTAACAGGAAGAAGTGTGGAAGCAAAAGACACAACTCTGTCTGTTAATTGGCTCATGTGACCTAACATGTATGGTCTGTTTGGGATGTTTGTGTGTACAGTGAATCCTACGATCCCAGGGGGCGGCCCTTATTTTTTAAAATGGCAATTTTCTATTTATGATTACCCAATGGCACATACTACTAGAGAAGTATATTATGAAAATGGTTAATTTACATGAAGCAGGGTTTTACATATGAGCTGTTTTATGCAATATCTTTTTATAGAGACCTACATTGTTTGGGGGGGTATAGTTTTCCTTTAACCAATCATTTGAACCACAAACGGATGAACAGCTCATAACGGGACCAATGCGGCCATTATTATACAAACAAGCTGCTCAGATCATAAATTATGAAAAGACAAACATTCCTTTGCTCCGGTTCTAGAGATAAAACGCAAGAGGCCTACGCAGACACAAGGCAAGTCTTACAAGTGCAAAGATACATGATTAACCCTCGGGCCATAGGGTATTTAGCAGACGTCACACAATATTTACCTTTTAAATTCAACAAGATTTGGAGTCTCATAGCTAGCGGTTTACTTGAAAAGGAACATGGGCTGGACCGAAAAATATGCAGGAAAAAAAAAAAAAAGTTCCGCACCATTTACACAGAACTCACTTATTTTAAACTTTATTTACAAAAACGTCTTCATGCCATGCTGTACGATTCCATACAGATTCAGCAATCCACTGCTTTATGTTAAATTAAAAGCATGTTACAGCCACAGTTACAAATATAAGAGCCATGGGAAAGAACAATTAAAAACAGACAAAAAGAAAAAAAAAAAAAAAAAAGAGGAAGGATTTCAGATTTGTTGGAAGGGACGGACAATTCTGTACACTAAAACACACCTAGGGAGTTAGAACAGCAATGTATGTACAAAAACTCACAGTAAATGTTGCTTTCCCTTCCCCCCCAGACTAAAGAATTGCACAGTATGATACATAAGACAATAGTTTACATTAGGCCTAGATAAACGAGCCGCTCGGCTGGTAATTGGATTCCTAAATGGGATATAATAATAGGACAAGAGCCAGAGGTCATTAGCCGGCATTATTTCCTGCTACTTTTTATTCTTTCCAGTCTCTTTTTCAAGTCGTCGATGTTTGTTGAAGAGGCGGAGGACGAGGTGGTTGTGCTAGGGCGTGTCTGATTGGAGTCCAGTTCCACCTGCTGGAATTGTTCCCGAGACTCTCTGAGTTGGGAGAGTTTGCTGTGTAGCATGTCGGTGGAGGATACGACGGCGGGGGCAGAAGACTTTGAAAGTAATGAGGTCAATGGAGGCCTCTCATCCTGCTGTAAAGGAGGACAGAAGACTAGTTAGAAAATAAAAACCACCGGTGGTCCGAGGGTCCGAGTCCGAGGGTCCGAGTCTCCGAGTCCGAGGGTCCGAGTCTCCGAGTCCGAGGGTCCGGGTCCGAGGGTCCGAGGGTCCGGGTCCGAGGGTCCGAGGGTCCGAGTCCGAGGGTCCGAGGGTCCGAGTCCGAGGGTCCGAGTCCGAGGGTCCGAGTCCGAGGGTCAGAGTCCGAGGGTCCGAGTCCGAGGGTCCGAGTCCGAGGGTCCGAGTCCGAGGGTCCGAGTCCGAGGGTCAGAGTCCGAGGGTCAGAGTCCGAGGGTCAGAGTCCGAGGGTCAGAGTCCGAGGGTCAGAGTCCGAGGGTCAGAGTCCGAGGGTCAGAGTCCGAGGGTCAGAGTCCGAGGGTCAGAGTCCGAGGGTCAGAGTCCGAGGGTCAGAGTCCGAGGGTCAGAGTCCGAGGGTCAGAGTCCGAGGGTCAGAGTCCGAGGGTCAGAGTCCGAGGGTCAGAGTCCGAGGGTCAGAGTCCGAGGGTCAGAGTCCGAGGGTCAGAGTCCGAGGGTCAGAGTCCGAGGGTCAGAGTCCGAGGGTCAGAGTCCGAGGGTCAGAGTCCGAGGGTCAGAGTCCGAGGGTCAGAGTCCGAGGGTCAGAGTCCGATTTTTTTTTTTTTAATATACAAACTCATAAAGAGACAAATCAAATGTTTATAACTTCACAAACCTGCATGAATCAAAAGCCTACGTTTCCAGGTTGGAAATTTTCTGTATAAGAGTACATTAACCAGGAACTTAAAAAAAAAAACCCAAATGGGTAAATCTATTTTTCAGGCCATAAAGCCATATTAAACAATTCGGATGTCCAAGAGGAAGCAAAGCAGTACCAAGTAGGTCATCTGGGAGGTCCTGACACACAGTTTTGGTTCTCAAGTGCCACACGCAGCTGCACCTCAATAGGGACGTAGTCGGAAGGCCAGTTAGGACAAGAACAGGAAGAATGGCCACAGCCTGAAGTTCAATCATGGTGAGTAGGTATTTGGTATCCTAAATATTCTTTGGAACAATGACGGAGTAATGGATTAAAAAAAAAAAAAAAATGTCGCTGCTGTCTCTGGGGGGGGGGCAGAGGATATAGAGAGAGGAGTTTTACCCCATCAGTCCTGTGACTCCCTGCCGTCAACAGAAAAATGGATTTAACGTTGAGTATAATAAATCCTGGTTTCCCTATATCTGTACTCGTTTCATAAACGAAGGGGGACCTTAGACAAAAAGTTGGACTTTCTAGGACAACATCTCTAGCTTTGAGAAGCAAAGCAGGACACCGTAGGCTGCTATCAGAAACAGGACTAAAGGGGAGAATCTAAAAGCATCAGCACCAGAGTCGGGGGGAAACTTCCACAGGAAAAGGTGTGGGAAACAAGACAAAAATAAAAAATGGCTTACTGTATAATATGGGACATTATACAGCACGACAAAGGTCTTATTGGCAATTTTGTCTTGAATCTTCAATGCTTAGACGCTTATTTAAGCCTGCTGGAACATTCAGAAATCTAAAAGATTCAAAATGGAGCGGCCTCCACTACGAAAAGAAAATACAATCTACCAAGTGGAAGAAAACCCCTTCTTACTAAACATACGATATAGTCCATAGGAGTACTCACTAGCGCTATAACCTGATGGGCCAAGGAATGTTTATTCTCACATTCCAAAAAACAAAATTCTCTTTACCTTGGCGTTGTCAAGCCCACATCTCTGGCGCAGAATTTTCAGCCGCTCCAGGTAAACCGAGGGCCCTACTTCCTCCCCATTTGTGTTGGAAACAGGGGGTGCTGTATTGGTCACTGTAGGGAGAGGGGTGATCTCCGTCTCATGGGTTGATATTCCTGTAGGACATAATACAGTTAACTCCAACCTCCACTTGATGGGTATGACATGCAAGAAAGCAATCATTTTACAGAGTAATCTTTTCCCGACACCACCACTTTTAGTGCTGGAATATTTTTCCTTACAGTAAACTTTTTAAGTTGCAGGCTTGGTCCATTACTCCTCAGGTGCCTACTAAATATAAACCTGAGCAGTGCAAAGGAGTGTAGGAGTCGTCTTTCCACTGAATCCTGACTCCAAAGTGGTGAAGTTGTGTCCCATAAAAACACAATGGCCATTTAACTAGGCACTTGAATTAAATAGGGATGACAGCCTTTTGATGAGCGAGATCCAGCAATTACCTGTGGTTGGGGCTATTCTGGCTTTGCCCTCCCTTTCCATCTCTATGAGCCTGAGGCCTCGCTCCACATAGCTCTGGAAGAACTGTGTTGAGTTCTTGAGAAATGGTTCGATATCTGCATCCGAGTATTTCTGCTTATACTCGTAGAGTTCTGCCAGTCCCTAAAAGGGTGAGACAAAGATGAGCCACTTACAGGTCTGAATACCAGCTAATGTACATGTATGTTGCACAAGCAGTACTACGCGGAGGTGTTAAAACCCCTAACACAGAACCAGCTGGTACAATAACTCATGGCCACACTCACCTCTTTAGTGTTCTCTTTAGAGCCAATCTTTTTAAAGATTTCAGCAAGAAAGTCACTCACGTTTGCTTTGGCCACCTTGTCTTCCTACAGAAAAAATGGCTCAATCAGGTAAAGTTTCATACAATATTCAATTAAAAGATTTATTTCTACTGGCCATGTCTAAGGCCCCTGACACAGGCTGTTTTTGTCCGACATTGCCCAAAGGTGGAGAACAGTGGTGGCCTTTTCGGGTCATCCTTTAGAATAGAAAGTGCTTCACCCACACCCTTTGCAAGTTGAATGAAGACCATCTGCACTATTGGAATCTATTTTATACCCAATTGAGGCTATTCTGCAGGTAGCGGCCAAGATGGACTACTGCCTGGAAAAGTAAAAACCTTTAGATTGCAAACTCAATATGCCATTGCAACATTGCTTAGTTTGCACATGCTTACCGTTATGTATGATGCAGGCAACCCCTACCCCACAAAGCAATTAAGGTGGCCATACATGCATACGGTATATATTCAGGGAGCGTATTGTGGAAGACAAGGCGAAACTTGGATATCTGTCGTCTTGCCGATCAGCCAAGAAAGAAAATTTTGATCCGGCCTTTAAAAAGCTGCCCAAACATTAGCAAAGGGACACTGCTGAATCGTCAGAGGTAGTTTAGCTTTTAATGTTTGTAATGAAAACAAATGTGCCTATGATTACGCATTGTTTGATACGAAACGCGTTAGGACGCATATCTTTTTAACAAGATGGAATAAAGGTTTTAACCTCTAATGCCTTGGCTGCAGAAGTGCGTGCACATTTATTTTGGATATCTAGTATAGGTCAAGAAAAATCTTCATAGTCATTTATTTTGGATGATTTGCATTGCCAAAACTACGGGTTCGGGGCACGGCACCCAGGCCATTTGGCCAATTTGGTGAGTGTAAGCTCTGCTGACCTTCAAAAACATTGAAATTTAATTGTTCACCCTTCAAGTGACGGACCTGGGGTTTGGACATCCAGGTCACCCTTTCCACTCGGTGAGAATTACCCAGTGGCTGACTTTCCGTCACTGAATGTTTTATAAGCAAGATTAGAATTGATGCTTTTTGATAATATTTAATTGATCTTGAGAGGGATTAAAGCCAGCAATCTCTTTTTTCGTATATGAAAACAAGTGGTCAGAGAAAAGATTATAATTGGAACGTGTAGGGCCACATTTAGGAAGGCAGTGGAGCTATTAACAAGGACAGCCAAGCACAAACGCCATTTCTTTCTCTACTCTTAATTGTTCCTCAATTTCTAACCTGGATATAAAACACTTACTCCCCAAGGACCAAAAGAGTAGGTTTAACCCAACATTTCTCCATCACATTTTTTTTTTTTTTTTACAGTCCATCGAACAGTTAACATGAAGGAGCACAAACCAGCACACACCATTGTCCACCACTTGGAAACTTACAATGCGAGATGCACCCTTCTCCGTTTCCTTGTCGCCCTTTGAACCAGTGCTATCCATGGAGTGCTTCATTACCCGGAGGAGGTGGGCTTCCAACTCAGACTCGTGTTTGTTCTCAATCATACTCAGATGGTCCATGATCTACAAGATATAGAGGGCTTTGCTGCAGTCATATATTCAGATTCTAATGCTCTTAAACTACAGTAAGCAAAACTTAAGGTCTATGGCAGGGATCTTTGGCTAAAGTGCAATCTGAATTGTCATCAGTTCTTTATAGAATAACCATTAAAAAATTATTTAGAAGTGCGGTAAAACTAGTAGGGCAGTTGAGCACCAGTTTAACTCTTCAGGGTCCTATTTACTGGAAGTGGCTATAATCTGCAGTCCCATTGGACAACTACAGAATCTCTTTTTACAATGCCAGGCTGCCCCTATTTAAGCGTGTAGATACATTGTCATTACAAAAGCTCACATGAAAACAGCCAACGCAAGCCATTGTGAGCAACAGTTTACAGCATTCCTTGCCTGATGTAATGCAGATGCATGCTGGCATTTAGTGATTTTTGGAGTTCAAGAAGCTTACATTCCCTATTTTAAAACTAGAATATTCCCCCGGAGGCTTACTTTGGGCCCTTTCAGCTTGCAGAGTGTGTGCAGCAGAGTTTTCAGTGTCCTCATAGGCAGCTCGCTCTTAAGCTGCTTAAGCTTTTCCTTGGGCAAGACCCTCATGAAGTTGTGGATGTCCAGCAGAATCCTATCCAGATTGATGTTGTTTATGGCCTCTGGCAGGAGACGAATCATTCGCCAAAGACACTGCAGAGAAAGCAAAGGAGATTAAAGTTCACAATTAGCAACGCAGGCCTACAGAGTTAGAAATATTTGGTATAAACAAGGTTTCAGAGAATTTAAGAAGACATTCCAGCCAGAGTACAGATGTGTGCTATCAAGATATAATGTTGACTTTCTGCTTATATTGTGAGCAATCTTAGGGATTGTATAGCTGTATAATTGCACTACTGCAACACACTGAAGATTAGCAGCCAGGCAATGTAGACTAATGCCAATGGCTTCATTGAAGAAGGAAGTGACATTACAGGAAGTATACAAGATGACATACTAAGGCCAGAAAACAAGCAGCTATAGTCATGATCCTCTAGGTAGAAGGAAATTGTATATAAAGTGTTGAACATCTGATGAATATAAACGGGAAGACTTAGAGACTAATAAACATCTACTGTATTAATTAGAAGACTGCCTTACCTTCATAACCAGCTCTGAGAACTTGGGGGAGCTTGCTGTAGCAAGAAGGCTATCCTGGAGCAGCACAAGCAGAGCACTGCAGAGAAGGAAGTGGTGTTCGTTTAAGCAAACTTGCAAGATACAAGTATTCAGATTAAGCAGTGGATGTCAAAGCGTTTATGTTCAAACCACCTTTGAAAGCCCAACTTTAAGTCAGGGCACCCCTTAATAACAGCTTGGTACTGGAGCACGGGATAGGATACCAAAGTATCTAGTTTTGAAATGAGGGCTGTTAGTTAAAGGAATTGTTCAGTGTAAAAATAAAGACTGGGTAAATAGATACAGTTCTCTAATTCTGAGTTAGTCAGCGACTTGAAGGGGGTCACATGGGACATAACTGCTCAGTGAGTTTAAAATTGACCCTTAGTATTCAGCTAAAATTCAAAAGCAACAGTGGCCCTCCCTTAAGTCTCCGATTGGTTAATGCCTGGTAACCTATCAGTGGAAAGCAAGAGAGCTGCAAAGCAGGAAGTAGTTCTGTTCAATTTCCAGTCACTCCAGCCGTTATAGATGACATATTTGACTAACTTCATTACAAATATTTTTTATTTTGCACAGCCTATTAAGCCAGTTTTTAATTTTAACACTGAACAATTCCTTTAATAAACAGCTTTGGATGGGAGCAAGGGATAGGATACTGAAGTGTCTACTTTTGAAATAAGGGCGTACACAGTGCTTTTCGTTAAGAACAAGGTTACATACATGAAAGAGAGGTGGTTATTCATTTACGCATAGTACCAGGTATTGGCGCAGCAAACGTTTCTACCCCAAATCTCACTCTGTCCTTCAAACAGGGCTTTGGGGTGTATCTAGAATAGACCTTCTCCTCATATCTAACCCTAACTAGTACTCCAGGTCTTGTCAGAACCACCGGTACCTACCTTAAGATATTGGTCTGGTCACACTTTTCCAGCACCTTCACCACCAAAAAATTAACAGAGCGCACCACCTGCTGCCCCTCCTCAAGATCCTCTATTCGAGAATCCAGCATTAAGGTAACAAGGCCGTGCATTAAGTCCTTAAGCACACCGGTGGAAGCTTCCCTGGCCAGACTTTCTATCTGAAATAACTATATGAAACAAAACAAATGCATGTTAACAGGGAAGGCATGCTCACAAACACATTACAGCCACCACACAATTAATTTCCAAATATCTTGTACAATAGATCTGACGTTAGTTTATGATACTGAACTTGTGGCTCCATATTTTCCTGATGTGAGGCATAACCTTTAGACAGTGGTGCAGCCCCCTGTGAAGGTGGTCACTGTTTTAGCACCTTTCCAGAATAGAGCCTTGATGAATAGTAGAATGGATGGCAGGTTGCACAGCATCTATTAGTTTGCCTTGCAGGCTAGTCTGCTGGATACTATGGAGGGTGTGGAAATGTTTGGCTACTTAAGAGAAACTTTGGTATACCAATCACAAGTAAGTGGGGATGTCAGGTGGCCAGTAAATGTCTTCGGTCACAGAACTAATAGTAATGGAATAGTGCATGTCTTAACAGGGAAGTCTAAAATAGAATAAGGCTAGAAATGCTGTATTTTGTATTCTAAACATGAACTTACTGCACCACAAGCCAAATCAAACAAATTATTTATGCTTTCTAAGTTGGCCAGAGGGGGTCACCATCTTGTAACTTTGTTAAACATCTTTGCAAGACCAAGACTGTGCACATGCTGAGTGTAGTCTGAGCTGCTTAGGGATCGTCATAAATCAAAATGCACAAGTCAAATATCTGCCAAAAGCCGATACAGCAAGACTGATTAATAATCAGAACAGGCAGACTGCACTGGGGCCTGTGTTATGTAATCTAATGTGGATTTTATAGTTTTTGTATTGTTTAATACAAACTTTCTCCAACTTTGCAGAACCAGTGGCTGCAGCAAAATAATCCTCCAAATAGAATCCCATTTATCTGTTTCAATCTGGCTCTATGATCTTTGTCCCTGCAGCTGGAGTTGGAAACGTTAAAAGGGGGCAAAAATAAAATCCAATACAAATCGCTACACAGTCGCCAACTGCTCTACAGGGAAACAAACAAAGCTGCTTGAGTTCTGCATGGCTGGGAAGCAAGGTGGGGGCTCCCCCTGCTGTTCATAAGTATGATTGTTTTCCTGCAGGGCAATTAGGGACCATCTGAAAATTCCTTTTCACAGCAGTAAATAAAGGGAGAATTTCAATGTATACAGTCAAATTTCTTATAAAAACGGTACACATTTTTTTAAGTATATTGGAGATAGGTTTCTTTTTTTTATTAAAGAAAGTAAAAATGGGTTTATTTTTTTGCCTTTACATGCCCTTTAAGATCTGTCTCACACGCTTATACTTTCTTACCGAGATCATGTTCCCGATGATGCAACTGTACAAGCGCACAATGTCATCCTTATCCAATCGCTCATCTGCCATGTGGGTGTTGTAGGCCAATCGCAGTTGCATGAATGTGGCAATAAGGAACTGGTCAATGTGGCCAGACATGGCTTCAGCCTTATCCTCCTGCCTCAGCACCTCATCAATCTGTCAATACATAAAATATAATTTACATTAATAAGATTATTCATCATACACAGAAAAACATACAAGAGGAGAGTGGAAGATATTTTGCCAATGAGATTAATTAGCTACGCCAACATCGCTACTGATCACAGACGAGCCAAATGGCACTTACCTGTGCAAGGGCATGAATACTGGCATTGATGTCTCCGCTGGCCACCTGGGAGATTACAAAGTTGATGGTGGAAGTCGTGTTACTGTGCATGTCATCAAAGTGTGGAGACGCAGCACGAATCCTGGGTTGGGGAGGAAGAGAACAGGTGATCAGTTGAAACACACATCCAACATGCTGGTTGCCGATTTGGGTTTTCTACATGGCAAAACTAATGGTATAATTAACAAGTACAGATGGTAATATTTTAAAGGGGTTGTTCACATTTGAGCAAACTTTTAGTATGATTCGGACAGGGATATTCTGAGACAATTTGCAATTGGGTTTTCATTTTTTATTATTTGTGGGTTTTGAGTTATTTAGCTTTACATTCAACAGCTCTCCAGTTTGCAATTTCAGCAATCTGGTTGCTAGGGTCAAATATACCTTAGCAACCATGCATTGATTTGAACAAGACTGGAAGATAAATAGGAGAGGGCTGCATAGAAAGAGTAATAAAAAGTAGCAATAACATTAAGGAGCATTTGTTTTTAGATGGAAGTCCGTGACCCCCATTTGAAAGTGGGAAAGAGTCAGAAGAAAAAGGCAAATAAGTAAACCATAAAAAATAAAAAGATTGAATTTTGATTGAAAAGTTGCTTAGAATGGGCCATTACTAAAAGTTCACTTAAAGGTGAAACACCGTTTAAATACAGACGTGTCAGATGAGAATTTTTTACACTTGGTATGTCAGAACTTACTTTGGTTCCGGGATTAGGACTGGCTCAAAAATCTCATCCAGTTTGTGCTGTACAAGTGCTGGCATCTCACATCTGACTGTGCCATTGTCATTCTCAATCTCATCCAGGTCCAACTGGAACTCACGCGGGACAGAGTGCGATGGCTCAGTGTGGTCTCCCATGTTTCGGGCTTGACTAGGGAGCAAGCAGAGGGTAGAGAAAGGTCAGAAAGCAAGGAATATTACATGAAGGTCATGGTGCCTCTATTAACGGCCCATAAAATGTATTAAAGGGGAAGTAAAGTCTAAAAATGCTGTATTTTGTATATTAAACATGAACTTACTGCACCAAAAGCCTAATCAAACAAATGATTTAGGCTTTCAAAGTTGGCCACAGGGGGCACCATCTTGTAACTTTGTTAAACATCTTTGCAAGACCAAGACTGTGCACATGCTCAGTGTGATCTGGGCTGCTGCTTAGGGATCGTCAAATCAAAACAGCAAATTTTTGCCAGAAGCCAATACAGCAAGACTGATTAATAATTAGAATAGGCAGACTGCACTGGGTCCTGTGCTGTCATGTAATCTAATGTGGATTTTATAGTTTGTATTGTTTAATACAAACTTTCTCCAACTCTGCAGAACCAGTGGCTGTAGCAAAACAATCCTCCACACAGAATCCCAGTTTATCCGTTTAAATCTGGCTCCATGATCTTTGTCCCTGCAGCTGGAGTTGGAAAACAGTAAAGGGGATGTAAAGGCAAAAATAAAATACAAATCTCTACACAGTCGCCAACTGCTCTACAGGGAAACAAACAAAGCTGCTTGAGTTCTGCATGGCTGGGAATTAAGGCGGGGTTCCCCCTGCTGTTCATAAGTATGATTGATTGTTTCCCTGCAGAGCAGTTAGGGACCGTTTGACAATTCCTATTCACAGCAGTAAATGAAGGGAGATTTTCACTGCATACAGTCAGGTTTCTTATAAAAACTGTACACATTATTTAATTAAAGTATATTGACATAGGTTGCTTTTTCATTAAATAAAGTAAAAATTGGATTTTATTTTTTGCCTTTATATGCCCTTCAAGTATGAAGATTCATGCACTGACTGTGAATGTGAAGTGTTTTGAATATGCCTCAAAAAAGGAAGATGCATATTGCAACAACCAAAGCATACAAGGGTTGATTCAGTGTTATTCTTATGTGGAATAGGAACACAACCTGTCTGCAGACTTTTGGGTTATACCTGAAAGAGTCTTTCTTCATGTTCTCAAGACTAAAAGGTGGCCATACATGATTAAGATCCATTCGTTTGGAGACCCAAGGGCAGGGTGCGATTGGTTTAATCCGAACGTTTGGCCCTAGGGCCAAACGATTGGATTATATGAAGGAAATTAGTGCAGACAGGTAGTAGGACTACATCAACTAGCCGATGTGGTCCTCGAAATATCAAACCTCCCCGATCTATATTTTGGCCAGATATAGATCAGGGAGATTTGTTGGAAGCCCCCCCATACAGAGGCAGATAAGATGCCGAATCGGTCTAAAGGACAGATATCTGCATCTTAAATTTGCCCATGTATGGCCACCCTGTAACTACTAGATTTCTTTGAAGCAGTTTTTGACGGCACAAACTCGCACCAACGATGTATGCCCAAAAAAGCCAGGAAACCCAATGCTGTAGCACTAGTTTCACATTAAACAAAACCCAGCCATGGGCAAACAAAAGTCCTAGAATGAATATTTGATTTGAATTAAGTGTCATACAGAAACGGATCCCACAAAAAAAAAATCAAAGCTTGACAGAGAATTGGTAACTTCCAAAAAACAAAAAAACTATTTCTGAAATAAAGGGATTTAAAACACTAATGTCAAAATTACTTAAGTAAGGGAAGGGGGTTTGGAAAAGAGGAGGGTGCATTACTTACATTCTGTAAGTGCGATACATTATTCTGTCCAATGAGAAGCAGTGAAAGAAGGACAGAAAGTTTAGACAAGGTATAGGGCAAAGTACCTCCCATGCTTTCCCCACAACCATCAGACATTACAGGGACTAAATTGGATTCCAACATACTTCAGTTTAGAGGACATGTCTTCTGGTGGTGCTTTGCGTAGGATGCTGGCATTGGCACTCTGCACACGCTGAGGTTTCTCCTCCACTTGCTTAGCTGGGGCTGCCACAGCTGGCTTCTTGCCTGCACGTTTGATCCTCTCTTCTAGCATGCTCATTTCCTTCTCTGAAAGCTGAGAACAGCAAACATTTACAGGGGGGAGGCCACATGATCCATAGCAGCATTACTGTAACCGCTGCAGCACAACATACTACAGTCAAGGTAAATGTACCACGCTTACATTGCCAAGGAGTTTGAAGACCTGTTCTCCATGAACGTTGTACACGGTCACCATAGTGTTAAGGGCAGCATTGCGCACAGTTGTGTCTCTGTCCCCGATATGCACGGCTATCTCCTTCAGAGCTTTGGCAGGTGTTGGCTGGCACACATTCATACCGTAGGACTCCACCAAGCAACCCAGCTCCTCAAGGCACTCTGGTAAAGGAAAAGATGGCGGTTGCACTTACATTTTTAAAGAAGATACTGTCATGGGAAAACATGTTTTTCAGTTAAAAATTGTACACAGAAATCCATTTATGAAAAGAACAAACAGATTTTTTTATATTTCATTTTGAAATCTGACATGGGGCTAGACATATTGTCAGTTTCCCAGCTGCCCCCAGTCATTGTGCTCTGATAAACTTTAAGGTCCACATAGACGCAAAGATTTTTTTTTGCCGAACATCCGATTTTAGTGAAGTCCGACCAATCTTTCGTGATCGCGAAGTTAGTGGGAATCGAACGATCATACATCTTACGATTTTTTGTCGGATATCTGTCAGAAAATTGATCGGCCAGGTTAAAAAATCTTTATCGGTCCCAGTGCAATCTATCTATGTCTGCAGGGCCAAGCAGGCAGTTACCCTTCAGTTTTGCTGGCAATATTACCTGAAGTGGTCTTTTTAGTTGATGGACACGTCGTACATTTAATCGATCGTTCCGAAATATTTGTGGTCTCACAATAACGATTGGATCTTTTAAAAATCTTTACATCTATGGCCAGCTTTAGTAACTCCTTACTGCAAGCTGGAACGATACCACCCCCCTCCCAGCAGCCCAACAGAACAATGGGAAGGTAACCAGATATAAGCTCCCTAACACAAGATAACCGCTGCCTGGTAGATCCAAGAACAGCACTCAATAGTAAAAGCCAAGTACCACTGAGACTGATTCAGTTACTTTAGGTAGGAGAAATAACAGCCTGCCAGAAAGTAGTTCCATCCTAAAGTGCAGGCATAAGTCACATGACTGGGGCAGCTGGGAAACTGACAATTTGTCTAGCCCCATGTCAGATTTCAAAATTGAATATAAAAAAAATCTGTTTGCTCTTTTGAGAAATGGATTTCAGTGCAGAATTCTGCTGGAGCAGCCCTATTAACTGATGTATTTTGAAAAAAAACCCACGTTTTCCCCATGACCGTATCCCTTCAAGCAGTGAGCACTTGCAGTCCAACGATCTGCCATCCGAATCGTCAAGCTTCAATGTAGAATTATTCTTAGCTTGTACTTTTCACAGTTCAGAACGGATGAGACCAATGCTGTAAAGCAGTGGTCCATAACATGTTGCTCTCCAACCCCTTGGATGTTGCTCCCAGTGGACTAAAAGCAGGTGCTTATTTTTGAATTCCAGGCTTGAAGGCAAGGTTTAGTTGCACAAAAACCATGCGTGCTGCCAAACAGTCTCCTTTAGCCTGCCAGTCCACATTGGGGCTACCGAATGCCAATAATATTCCATATTTTGCAACTAGGGTTGCCACCTTTTATGGAAAAAAAAATACCGGCCTTCCTATATATTTATCTTTTTTCCCTATTAATAACGTTGGGATCAACCATAATTTTTATCTGCCAGACCAGTAAAATACCGGCCAGGTGGCAACTCTCGGAACTTCTTGCATGATTATGTTGCTCTCCCAACTTATTTTACATTTAAATGTGGCACACCCGTAGAAAATATTGGGGACCCCCTGCTGAAAATCTCGACCTATATTAGCTGCGGACTCATCCTTTCAATACAGTCTGCAGCATAATTCAGTCCAAAACGTGATTGGTTGACTGGACCACCGTTAACAGCCACATACATGTTTACCACAATAGGCGGGTGGCTCTATACACAGGTACCTACCTGCTCGCTGCTTAGAGTTCTTAGTTTTGGTCCCTTCCATGACAAAGTTAAACATCTTGCTGGCAGGATAAACCTGGCACATTTTATTTAGGATGGCACGTACATCTTTCCGCACAAGGTCCTTTGGTTCTCCCACCTGCACAACAGCAAACAGGTAAACAATAAAGAATCCGGAGACAGTAATTATTTCTAGATAAGAACATATTTCCAGTCCCATTGGGGCACAGAGACCAGACCCAGCAATAGGTGTTCATTAAAAACAAAAAAACAAAAACCCCAATCTCTCCTGGCAACTTTAACAGACCCCGTAACACTAAAACCAACATTCACTCCAGGCTCTAATCTGGAAAGCAGGGTTTTAATGGGCTAGTTCATTTTAGAACTACATTTTAGTTTGGGCTTTGTTGGCTTAAGCCAGAGCTTTATGAGTTATAATAAAACACTAATAACAGAGTGGTAGATTATAAGAGAAGAAAAAAAAAAAAAGCAAGCCTCAGTGCAACTATTATTGGTTGCTTGGGTCAGTGACCCCAAACAACCAGATAGCAATTTCAGGTGCAGGTAGAATAAAGCAGAATTAGAAAGCCAGTCTTCACCCCCTCCCACTCCAGTTCTAGGGATTTGCATAAACACAACCCACACTTTTCAGTTCAGTTGTTTTCAGGGTGTTCCACGAGAAAAATACTCACCCCCACCCCCCCAATTCCTGTCTTTGGTGTTTCAGTCTGGCAGCTCAGTAATACAATTTGCTACATTCACTTCTTATAAATAGAAATTATAACAGCTGCCTTTAATGAAAATTAACAGGGCAACTAATGTATCATTCAAAAGAGCCGGTGACCCCATTCCAAAGCTACTTTACAAAGACAAAATATATATATTTTTAAAAAAAAAAATAAAAAAAAAATAAAGTCACAACCCCTTTAAATTGTTTGTTCACCTTTGCATTAACTTAGTATGATGTAGACCGGTATTTTGAGGCAATTGGTTTATATTTTCTGTGTCTTTTTTTAGTTATTCAGCAGCTCTCCAGTTTGAGCAATCTGGTTCCTAGGGTCCAAATTACCATAGCAACAATGCGCTAATTTGCATAAGACTTAAATATGAATAGAAGGGGGCCTGAATAGAAAGGAGTACTAAAAGTAGCAACAACAACTCATTTGTAGTCTTACAGAGCATTTCTTTTAGGTGAGGTCAGTGACCCCCATTTTAAAGCAGGAAAGAGCCAGCAGTACAAAAAAAATAAAATAATGAAGGCCGTTTTATAACACACAAAGTTGACTTAAGAAGAACTAAAGAAGTAGCTAGAAACATAGTTTTGGGTTTCAGTACCAGCACAAGGCAACCACAGCCCTTTAGCAGTAAAGATCTGTGTCTCCAAAGATGCCCCAGTAGCTTCCCATCTTCTTTTCTGCTGATTCAATGCACATGCTCTGTGCTGCTGTCACTTACTGAGCTTAGGGACCCTCTCACAATATACAGTACACATAGAATAGAACTGTCACAATATAAGGCTGATTAGTAATTAATACACATAATTACTACATGGCAGCACAGAAACCAGTGCAATTAGCATCAGAATTTTAGAATCAGCTTATATTGCAGACAAAAATAATTTTCTGCTGCATAATATGCGACGAGCCCTAAGCTTAGCTTCTCAACAGCTGCTCAGAGCCCACTGAGCATGTGAGTGTCACAGACACTTTCCAAGATGGAACCCCCCCGTGACAAGTTTGAAGTCCTGGATCATTGCTGCTATTGACAAGCTGAAACTTTTAGGCTGGTGCAATAAGTTCAGCATATAAAATATGGCATTTTTAAACACTCATTTTTAGGGTTTAGTTATCCTTTAAAGGTGAACCACACCTTTTATCTCATAAGCCAGTACAGAGAAACCAGAAATCAAAACTATTCCGGCTTTGGTATACCACAGGAACCAAACTCAGATTTGCAAACATTACTTTAGCTAAAGATGAATGGTAATTAGTTTGGTGGCAATATATTGTTTAGGAAGCTGCATGGAGTCAGCTGGCCCCTGTGCACATGGTTCTGTCACCATTCTTGCTCTGTCAGGGTCTGTAGTGAACGACACCGCAGGCCCCTTTGGTGCAACTAATCATCCTCCAGCAGCTCCACCACATACATGTTCTGGGGCACATAGCACTGACCTTCAGCATTAGGTAAGGAAGAAAGGAGGTGGCTTCCATTTCTGTAAAATGATACTCCTCCTGGCTGAGCATGGCGAAGAGCAACTTCAGATACTCCAGACCCTTCATCAGGACACTTGTGTTTGTATCGAAGAATCGAAGGGTGAACCACTTCAAGATAAGATCCAAGCAGCTGATCGCCCCTTCTTTCTCACTTTCCAAACGCTGTTGATTTGAGAACATGAAAGAGTGTTAATGTTACAAAGAATAGAACATACCTATGCTTCGCTGTTGCCACAAAGCTTAATTTTTTAGTTTGGTCAATAAAAACCCCATGGTTTGAATTAAAGGGGACCCATCACCCAAAAATTATTCCAAATCATATTTTATCATGTTAGTCAAGCTAAATTAACTTTAATTACACTGTATAAATTTAAATCTTGTTTCCATCCGTCTGGGAATTCATAATTATAGCAAGCAGGCAGGAGCCATTTTGTGGACACTTAAGGCAAGCCTTGTATCATCTCAAAATCTTGTTTGTGCACCAGAATGGGGGACCTGATGTCCATCTCCATGTACTGGCTACACAATTAAATGGTGAAGAGAATGGGGGAATGTGGGGAGGGCAGTGACCTCAAGGAAGTGCTGAATAGAAAGTGAAAGTAATTGCTTGTCCCGCCTCTATGCCTAAGGCAGAGGAGGAGCAGACAATATTTGATTGACAGCTGAGATTTTTAAATGAGTTTACAACAGCTATTAATGCTTTAATAAAAAAATAAAAGAATTTGGATTTCATGTTTAATTTGAAAATGACTTATTATACAGCTTTTTTTTTGACTGGGTGACAGGTCCACTTTAAACCAATTAACGCATGGTGCATGATAGTCAAACATTCTACATGGCAACTGCACAGATAAAGTATTTGGTAGGTAGCCCAACAGAAAAGCTGTCCTTCGTACCTCAGTCATCACAGCCAGGCCCTTTATGTGGTGCTGGAAGTCGGCATGGAATAGCTCATCCTGCAGCCATTTGGCAATACATGAGGACATCTGTGTCTTGAGTTGCTCAACATATTCATCACGTGGAGTAGTGAAATTCCATTTCAGGATCTAAAACAATAGGTGGTCCAAGTACCTAATAATTAATTAAGTAATAATTTCTCCCAACCAAAGAGAAAGTTCAGGGCAGAGTAGGTATCAAACACAGGGATATTTTAAAACCAACTCACTAAACATCAAGCCAGTAAACACTGCGCCAAGAAATAGAGGTGCACTGGCCATGGCCAAGTTGAACCACAATATTTAGTTAAGAGCTTACTATACATGGATGCTGACCAGGCAGCTTATTAGCCTGCATATGGTGTCAAAATTATTTAAATCAAGTTTTCCCCAAGTACTATATAACCCTGTTTTAAAGGGATTCAGTCATGTTTTATGGGTCGTTTTTTTCCCAAAATTACACTTCAAATAATTCACTTTACCATGTAAAATTTCATTCCTAACCCAACAAATACTAGTTGTAATATTGGCACGCACGCTCCATCTCGGGTCTCAGAATAAACCAGTGCTGGCAGGCTGTTTCTCCTACTCGCTAAATGAAGTAGTCTCAGTGGACATTGGATTTGTACTATTCAGTGCTGTTCTTATATCTACTAGGGAGCTGTCATCTGGTTACCTTCCCATTGTTCTTTTGATGGGCTGCTGGGGGGTGGTAATATCACTCAATTTGCAGTGCAGCAGTAAAAAGTGACTGAAGTTTATCAGATCACTAGTCACATGTATGAGGGCACCTGGGAAATGGACAATATGTCTAGCTCCGTGTCAGATTTCAAAATTGAATAAAAAAAATCAGTTCTCTTTTAAAATAGGATTTCAGGGCAGAAGTCTGCTGGAACTGCACTATTAACTGATGCATTTTGAAAACGTGTTTTCCCATGACAGTATCCCTTTAATGAGTCTGTGCAAACACCCCTCCTCCACCGGTGACTATGTTGATCTGTGAGCCAAACCATCCAGTTGGATCTTTCCCAGCACTTCAAGTGGACAAATAACCATTCATTTGGCAGATCAGATGAGACCAGTGCATGCCTGGCTTTAAAACAAGAGACCATACAATTTGTACAGGTCCCTGATGGTCGAGTGCACCAATAACAATGCAGAGAGAGAGTGTGAGTGTGTGTGTGTGTGTGTGTGTGTGTGTTGGGCTCCACAAACTGTTGCTACGGCAGAGATCACTTACCTTCAGTGTCTTCTCCTCCTTCACCCTCTGCTCCTTCCCATTTGGAACAATTATGTAGATTGGCCCAGACCTGTCTTCTTCCTCCTTCATATTTGGCTTGCTTGGAGCTTTCTTTCCAGGCAGGGTCTTGGGTAAAGCAAAAAGAACCAAGTGTCTTCCAACAATTCTACAGTCAATGTTATTAGGGTCAATACACACCCCTGTGTACATGAAGCCAATATATGTTGCTTGCAATAGAGATTTTACATGACAATACTTTTGATTGCTACCCTATAAAGCAACTCAGAGAGGGTTTAATTGTTTATTTTTACTTTTTTTCTTCTTTTTTTAAATACAAGACCTATTCGAGTCATGTTGAACAAAGGTGTATCTTGCCCTGGACTGCAGGCTACAAGTGAAAGCAGAAATGGAGTCAGATGGCCCCTGTGCACATGGTTCTGTCACCAGTCTGGGTCTGTTGGGTTTGGCAGTACACAGCACCGCCTCGCCCCCTCGGTGCAACTCATCATACTCCAAAAGTTTCTAGAATAAAGAATTACAATATAAGAAGTTCACGTGTCCCCTCAGTTCAGTGTTGGGGGTAGCAGAGAGAAGTCCCCTATTACACAGAAAGGTGCTCAATGCAAACCAGACATTGCTGAAGACTTCCAAACATCTGGTGAGGTTCTACACCTGAGAGTGCATAGTGGACCCAGTGTAAAAGAGGTTCAGCCCAAAGACAGTGCTAAGCAATAACTAGTACCTGTTTAGCCGATTTGGCTTTGGTCAGGCTGGTGTTAGCTTTGGATGGAGTCAAACTAGTATTACCTTCAGATGAGACTGACTGGGTCTACAGAGAAAGGACCCAGGTTTGTTAAAAACCACAAAACGGAGAAGATTGGGGAAATAGAACACAGCAGATTTTAATAGTATTTTTTAACTATCAGGGGATCCCATTTCAAGCCCCACTATTTAATAAACAATTTTAAAATTACTAGTGCAATGTACTAAATGTGATCAAGAACCATACAGAGCAAGGGAACCACTACTGGGTCTATACTATCAAATTCCAGATGACTGCAATGGTATAGGAGTAGACAGACAGAAAGCCAGCGCAGCATACGGGACAGATTAAGGGGGTAGTTTGTCCTGTTCTTAAAGGGGTGGTTCACCTTTAAATTAACTTTTAGTACGTTATAGAATGGCCAATCCTTGGCAACTTTTCAATTGGTCATTTTCATTTTTTTTTTATATATAGTTTAGTTATTTGCCTTTTTTTGGATTCTTCTCAGATTGCAAATGGGGGTTACTGACCTCATCTAAAAACAAATGCTCTGTAAAGCTATAAATGTATGGTTATTGCTACTTTTTATTACTCATCTTTCTATTCTGGCCTCTCTTATTCATAGTCCAGTCGTATGCAAAGTAGTGCACGGTTGCTAGGCTAATTTGGACCATAGCAATCAGATTGCTAAAATTGCAAACTGGAATAAAACGATAACTCCAGAAATTGTAAAAACTTGTCTCCGAATATCACTCTCTACATCACACTAAAAGTTAAAGTTGAACTTTTCTTCTCCTCTTTCAATATCCATTTTAATGGTTCAAATTTCATTAAGTGAAATATAAAGGGAATCCTGGATTCGGACATCCCCAGCACAAATCAATGCCAAGTGCTACTGGATAAGGGTGTCATACCTTTGCTTTGGATGCTGGGGCTCCTGGCTTGGTTTTCTTAGGATCTGGTTTATAATCGGATGTAGAGGATCCAGAGTCAGAAACAGCTGTTGAAGAGGAAGTGGACCATTAGGCTGCAAAAACTGCCATCAAATCTGCATTGATTACCCTGCTAAAGCGAGTTCTACTTACCAGCTGGTGGCGGCGGAGCTGGGGCTGATGCCTGTACAACTGCAGGTGGCTGCTTGGAAGAAGTTTTGCCAGCTGGACCTGCAGGTTTGGCTGGCATGCTGGCCTTTGCCTTCTCAAGTAAGGCTACAACCTGATCCTTGGATGCTGGCTAAAGGAAAGGAGAAAAGGCCATAATTTGGTGCTTGAAACAATACCAGAATGTGTGAATCATTGCACGTGAAAATGATAAAGCTGAACTCACTAACTTCTAAAGAATCCAAACACCAGCACTCGAATAGTTGCCAGAACAAAAGGAGATCCCGAAGGCAGACAGCCAAGTTGCATGTTTCAATTTAATAAACAGGCAAAAATCAAACTAACTCTTTCAAGGGAGTCAGTCACATTAATAACACATATTGGACTTCTGCTTAAAGGACAAAGAAATCATTTTGCCCCTCGGTTTAAAACCCCTTTGCTACACTAATCGCTAAGTTTAAATTCCTGAAAAACATCTCAGTCACTTACAGCATGCTGATTTGTGACAGTCTCTTCCATTCCTTTCCATGCTGTCGGGATTTATTTGCGGACATCCACAAGATAGCGTCTGTGCTGTTTGTGCACATGTGCAATCATAACCCAACCTCTTTCCTGCACAGTAATTTGAATTGGTGTGTTGCCATAGCAACCAGACACTACTTTTGCTATTGGCTGCTGGTGGACACTAGGGCGGTTAATGCTGCCCCTCAATCCATTCCGCTTGCCTGGGACACACTACTGTGCAAAATCACAGGTCTTGGTCTTGTCTGAAACTGCAGCTTCATGTGAGATTCAGAATAGACAAGTGTGCGCTTTTTTTCTTTGTGGGCTTTCCTTGTCCTTTAATGGGCGAAAAACATTTATTTAGGTGTGGCCTAATCAAGCACGCACACAACGGTTGGGGGTAACAGTAGCTACAGCCAAAAGGAACATTTTACTTTGCCATCAGCAGACCAGATTGAATTGCAGAATACAAAAGCACATGTAGGGGCAACTGTCGTGTTACCCACCTTTAGCTTAGAAGTAGCCTTTGACATCTTCTCAAACCCAATATGCATCATGAACATTGGCAAAGCCTCCTGCGACTTCTTGCGCACATCCCCATTGCGATCTTCCAGGCAGTTGTACAGATAAGGGACACACAGCTGCAAGTCGGTGGGCACAGTTCGCAGGGTAGGCAGCTTTTCTGCCAGCCACCCCAAGAGCTGGTAAAGAAAAGAAAAATGTTTAGTCAAAGCATTGAATACTTGTTCCCCAGGGTAATTTATAGTGTAAAAAACAGTTCAGCAAAAGGTAGCATGGAGAGTCTTACCTCTTGTCGCAGGAAAGGATTTTCTTTTTTCAGCTCCTCGGATAGATCTTCCCCCTCCAGCCACTCCTTCATTCCAGTTTGCTCCACCCAGGAGTTGAGTGTTCCCAAAGCTGCTGCTCTTACATTTGCCTACATGGGGTACAAAAGACGTTAAGCACTGGGGCTATGTTAAAACTGTACAAACAAATGCATCTCAACTGAAATAGGAAACATTATGTGGCAGCCTGTCTGTGTAAACAGTGCTCACCTTGCTATCACCCAGGACAGTTATTATTGGCATTCCAAGGTTCTTAACATGCTGCTTGATGTTGGGCCCCATGGCAGTAGAGAGCTGCTGCAGGATGGTCAAAGTTTGCTGAACCTTCATTAAAAAAAAAAAAAAAAAAAAAGTCAATCTGCAACCTTTTATTAGAGGAAAGCATTTTTGGGATTTTACTCGACTGCATATGCACGAGTCAGACTGCACTAACGATGCCTGGACTGTAAACCGGTGATGCTGCTCTACATTTTCTCCATGACCATGCATTTTAACCCTCTGCTGAATCAAGCTATGACTGTGTAATTAAAAGACAACTAAAGCTTAACCAAAGAAGTAGCTAGAAATGTTGTACATTATGTTTTGGGCTTCTGTACCCGCCCAAGGCAACCACAGTCCTTTAGCAGCAAAGATCTGTTTCTCCAAAGATGCCCCACTAGCTCCCAATCTTTTCTTCTGATTCACTGCACATGCTCTGTGCTGGTCACTTACTGAGCTTAGGGACCCACTCACAATATACAGTACACATAGAATAGAAATGTCACAATATAATACTAATCGGTAATTAATACAGATAATTTCGACATGGCAGCACAGAAACCAGTGCAATTAGCATCAGAATTTAATAATCATCCCTGTAGCATCGGCTTATATTACAGACAAACCTCATTTTCTGCTTGATAATTAGTGACGACCCCTAAGCTTAGCTTCTCAACAGCTGCTCAGAGCCCACTGATTGTCACAGACAATTTCCAAGATGGTGACCCCCTGTGACAAGTTTGAAGTCCTGGATCATTGCTGCTATTGACAAGCTGAAACTTTAGGCTGGTGAAAAAAGTTCATATATAAAATATGCCATTTTTACAGTGGTGGGCTTTGAGGCCCACCTCACTAACAGTTATGCGAAGTATAACCCAAAAAAGAACCCTACATGTGCGTACCAGGATTTTGTTTGAATCGTTCAGACGGCCCTTCAAAGCACTTGGTAGCTCTCCAATGTTAGGCTGGATAAATTTGGCCTCATTAACGATGGCAGAAACTTCATCTAGACCCTCCTTGCGGATCTTCCAGTTTTTCTCTGCAATTTTAGTTACCAGGTCTGATGTAATTTTGTCACTGAAAGAAAACCAATTCCTAGGTGTTACATAATGCCTCCACACTTCCCCACATCTTAAAAGCATTTAAAATACCTGGCCAATTCATTGGTATGACTAATGGCACTGAGAATTCAGTATAAACACATGTTAAAGGGATTACCCATTACCTGGCTAATTCATTGGCATGTCTCGAACAGCACTGCCAAAGGAACCTAGGAGGCCTTGATCAGCGATAGTGCCTACGGCAGTTAGCAGGTTGGCAGTTTGTCAATGTAAGTATGGCCTCACAGGTAGGAGCTCCCCAGTGAAGCTGCCCATGTCAGTGACAAATACTAATAATGATCAATAATTATATAGCTTATAACAACATTTTTTATACTCACCGTTAAAATTATTTCTCTGTGATCAATAGGGGAACACAGGGATCATTGGGGTTAAGCTACACCCTCCAGGAGGCAGGACACTTACTACTAAATGATTTCTGCTTAGATAATCTGCTTTGGTGTTTAACACTCCCGGGATGTGGATGGCATATCGTTTCACTCTGTTGATTTCCGCCCAACTCAGAATTTGTTGCTCTTCCATCAGTGCAGCTTTGCTGCGAGTACCTCCCTGGTGGTTTATGCACGCCACTGCGGTGGCATTGTCGCTTTGCAGTAGTTCTGTCCATTTGACTAGGGCCAGCCTTACCGCTCGTAACTCTAGGATGTTTATTGGGAGCCTGACTCCCCTGGAGACCACAGCCCTTGGGCTGAGAGGTTGTCCGTGTCGCCTTGGGGGACACAGGAACAGTGGGGACATACCAAAGCAGTCCCTTCAATTAGGGTGGGAAGGACAGGCTTAAGTGGAATTTTCTACCGCAGCCTGAAGAACCTTCCTTCAGAAGCGTGTGTCAGAGGTCGCAAAGGTGTCAAAATGGTAACATTTTGCAAAGGAATGGATCGAAGTCCATGTCGCCGCCTTACACAGCTGTTCTGCAGAGGCTTGGTTCCGGATGGCCCAGGAAGTGCTCATCCCTCTTGTAGAATGTGCCTTGATGCCAAGGGGAGGCTTCTTGCCCTGTGCTGTGTAAGCTCCATCTTGAATTTGTGTGGAAGGATAAATTTGTTCAACTCCTTGAGGTCCAGAAGTGGTCGGAACGACCCATCTTTCTTGGGTACTATGAAAAGTTTGGAGTAGTAGCCCTTGAATCTTTCTCCGGATGGTACGGGAATTATCACCACTGTTTGAAGCAATTTGGAAATGACGGATTGGAATGCGCTTTTTCTTGTTCGCTCCTGAGGGAGTCTGGACATGAAGAAGTGTCGGGGCGGCATAGAGGAAAACTCCAGGTGATACCCGTGAGACACTATGCCGTGTACCCAAGGGTCCTCGGTGAGGGAGAGCCAAGAATTTGAGAAATGTCGCAGTCTCCTTCCTATGTCCCCTTGGCCCGAGGAGGGACCGTCATGCTGATGTGGTTTTGTCTGTGGGCTTGGTAAAGGGCTTTTGGGCCTGCCAGGTGGTTCTGGACTTGCCGCTCCAGCGACCTCTTCCTGAAGTCTATTGTCGAGGCGGAGATGCTCTTGAAGTTTTGTTCTGGTGGCTGCGAAAAAACTTCCCTCTGCGAAAGGAAGAGCGTATTTGAGGTTGAGGCACGAGTGTGCTCTTGCCCCCAGTCGCTTGGCTTATGATCTTATCTAGATCTGGTCCAAAAAGAGTAGTTTTCCCTTGAATGGAATGGATGTAAGGGACTTTTTAGAGGACATGTCCACCGACCATAACTTGAGCCATAGAGACCGTCGATCAGCAACCGTGAGTGCAGATGTTCGGCTAATTACTTGCACTGTATCGAAGGAAGCTTCACAAATATAGTCGTTAGCTTCTTTGATCTGAGAAGCCCACAACGAAAGCTTGTTGCGTGGAGCTCTGGCTTGAATGGCCTCCTAGAACGAGTCTGACCGTGATTGAATAGCCTTGCTGACCCAAGCTGTGGCAAGTGCTGGCCGAAGTGTGGTGCCAGAAGCTGAAAAGGCTGAACGCAGTAGACCCTCCATCTTTTTGTCCATGGTGTCCTTGAAGGACGATGCATCTGGAACTGGTAGGGCAGTATTCTTGGAAAGTCTAGATAATGGTGCGTCTACTGAAGGAGATGTCCATCATTCAGCAGTTTTGGTGTTCAAAGGATAGTTACATAGTAACATAGTAAGTAAGGTTGAAAAAAGACATATGTCCATCGAGTTCAAACTTTTTTTTTTTTTTTTTTTTTTTATTAACTACCCATCTGCCAGTTGATCCAGAGGAAGGCAAAAAACCCATCTGAAGCCTCTCCAATTTGCCTTAGAGGGGGAAAAATGCCTTCCTGACTCCAAAATGGCAATCGGACTAGTCCCTAGATGAACTTGGACCATGAGCTATTTCCCATAACCCTTGCTAAAAAGCTATCCAATTCCTTTTTAAAGCTATCTAATGTATCAGCCTGTACAACTGATTCAGGGAGAGAATTCCTCATCTTCACAGCTCTCAAAAAAACCCCTTCCAAATATTTAGGCAGAACCTCTCTACTGGTAAATAAAGCATTAGAGAGATTATTATATGATCCCCTTATATATTTATACATAGTGATCATATCACCCCTTAAGCGCCTCTTCTCCAGCGTGAACATCCCCAATTTGGCCAATCTTTCCTCATAGCTAAGATTTTCAATACCTTTTACCAGCTTAGTTGCCCTTCTCTGTCCCCTCTCTAATACAATAATGTCCTGTTTGAGTGATGGAGACCAAAACTGTACGGCATATTCTAGATGGGGCCTTACAAGTGCTCTATACAGTGGAAGAATGACCCCCTCCTCCCTTGACTCTATGCCCCTTTTAATACAGCTCAAGACCTTATTTGCCCTTGATGCTGCCGACTGGCATTGCTTGCTACAGCGAAGTTTATCATCTACAAGGACTCCAAGGTCCTTTTCCATAATGGATTTGCCTAGTGCAGTCCCATTAAGGGTATACGTGGCCTGGATATTTTTACATCCCAGGTGCATGACTTTACATTTATCAACATTGAATCTCATTTGCCACTTAGCTGCCCAGATTGCCAGTTTGTCAAGATCATGTTGCAAGGATGCCACATCCTGGATGGAATTAATTGGGCTGGATAATTTTGTGTCATCTGCAAACACTGATACATTACTTACAATACCCTCCCCTAAGTCATTAATGAACAAGTTAAATAAAAGTGGACCCAATACTGAGCCCTGGGGGACCCCACTAAGAACCTTACTCCAAGTAGAGAATGTCCCATTAACAACCACCCTCTGTACCCGATCCTGTAGCCAGTTTCCTATCCACGTGCAGACGCCTTCATTAAGCCCAACAGACCTTAGTTTAGAAAGCAGTCGTTTGTGGGGCACAGTATCAAACGCTTTGGCAAAATCCAAATAGATCACATCTACTGCCCCCCCCATTGTTCAGAATCTTACTTACCACATCATAAAATGCAATCAAATTCGTCTGACATGACCTATCCTTCATAAAGCCATGCTGATTGTTGCTCATAATGCCATTCATTAGGACAAAATTTTGAATGTGATCCCTTAACAAGCCTTCAAATAAT
The DNA here is from genome assembly GCF_017654675.1 of Xenopus laevis. Lineage (NCBI taxonomy): Eukaryota > Metazoa > Chordata > Amphibia > Anura > Pipidae > Xenopus > Xenopus laevis. Next base: position 14,839,882 of record NC_054378.1, read on the forward strand.
TTGCCTACCACAGATGTCAAGCTTACTGCCCTATAATTGCCAGGCTGAGATCGTAATCCCTTTTTAAATATTGGAATAACATTAGCTTTTCTCCAATCCATAGGCACCATACCAGATGACGTGAATCTGAGAAAATCAGAAATAAGGGCTGGTCTAAAACTAAATTCTCTTAGAACCCGGGGGTGTATGCCATCAGGCCCTGGAGCCTTGTTTACATTAATTTGTATTAAAGCTTTTTGAATCATATCCTGAGTCAGCCACGGACTAGATTGAGCTGAACCATTCGTGCAGTTATTAAGTGAGCCTGGGAACCCAGACTCCTCTATTGTATACACTGAAGAAAAGAACTGATTTAACACATTTGCCTTATCTGTATGTGTTACAACCATACTGGTACCATTATTTAATGGAGCAACACTCTCAACCTGCATCTTTTTACTATTAATATATTTAAAAAACTTTTTAGGGTTAGTTTTCACCTTTGATGTTCTTTAGGAAACATCTGTTTGAAAACGTCTTTCTGGCTTATCCCATTGTTGCTGAATTATCTGGTCTAACTGAGAATGAGATGGAAAAACTGGAGACACCTTGTTGTGTCTCTTGAATAGTGATGTAGGTTTTTCAGAGGAATTTTCGGGTTCCTGTAGATGAAGTGTGGTGAGCACTGAATTAATTAGAGCGTCTACAGATTCGGAGGAATGAGTGAGAGCTGTCATCCTCCTGGTCGCTCTGAGATAACGCTCCTTCAGAGAGCACTGGGTCAGGCAGGAAGGGAGAAGTGTCATGATAGTTATCATCGCTCTCATCCTCTTAGGGGGAGAGGGGGTGCCCTCCGTTTGTGTGTTCTGGTCTTAGGGTTCTCGAGGTGAGATAGAAGCTTATCTAAGGATTGAGCCAATTTTGGAATTCCAGTGGCCAACTGTGATGCCCACTGAGTAATGTCATGGGGATCAGGGGAGGATCTGTGTTAGAAGCCACTGAGCGTCATTACCCCCTCAGACATGGTAAAGAAATACCTGTATCACAGGTTTCACAGTCAGCACCCTTCACCTCCAAATTACTTTAATCTGATGCACGTCCAACGGTATCCATCTTAAATCCGTTCAATCAGACCACATTAGTTATAGATGGCAAAAGTCAATGGTTTCTTTTCTTAAAATGCCTTTATTAGGACTAGGGCTCTGACCCCAAACAATTGGTAACGTTTCAGACCACACGGTCTTTTCTCAAGCCTCGTGGCATTTTAAGAAAAGAAATACTTGATCAGAAAGCGGTCTCTATGACAGTTAATGCAGCCAAACTATACAGCTTCTCTGTATGCAGTGGGGAGTAGAGAAGGTAGGCGAGCTGTAAGGGGTTAATGGTCCGCCTGCAGTGGCACTTGCAACCCCGCTGTGTCAGTTGAAGCTCTGTAGAAGCTTGACTGCCAGTTCTCGATCCTCCCTGGTCTTTTGCTCCGATCTGGCTTTCAGAAGTAGATCGTCCATACAAGGAATTACTGAAATTCCTTGCAGACATAAGGCTGCCCCTGAAACTGCCATTAGTTTTGTGAACACTCTGGCTTGTTCCATGCTGGTGATGCACTCCAAGAAGGCACTTGCCTTGCTGGATTCTGAGGGTACACTGGACATGATTAATCTTTTGGGGGGCTTGGCTGAAAAATCTAAGCGGTATCCCTCGGATATGATCTCTTTTACCAACGCATCCGAACAGTGGCTGTTCCAGACCTCCCGGAATCGAAGCAACCTGCCCCCAATATGCTCCCCGAATCTGGAGGGGGTGGGCTGTCAGGCCGACGTAGGCTTGTCTGTAGTGGGCTTGTTATTGGGACGTTCCAGTGTGTGCGACTTTTGTCATTTGTTTTGGCTCAAAAACGTGAACGCTGTGGTGAATGGTTTCTTTGTGTGCAACGGCCACTTGAGCCACGAAAAAATTTCCCGCGTCTGGCGGATGTATTAGCTCTGGTCTTGGCTTGTGGAAGAAACGTGCTTTTTCCTCCGGTGGACTGGGAAATAATCTTTTCGAGCTCCTCCCCAAAAAGGCCTTTGAAAGAAAAATTTGTGATGCATCAGCTGGAGCGGGTGCTATTCCCTGCCCCTCTAAGCAAGACCTGCAAAGTTGCTCCCCTTGTCCTTCGGGCAGCATAATTTGGCATGTAGTGCAAGCAAAAACGTAGCCTGCGCTGTACTGGCAGCCACCCCCCCCCACTGGTCTACCTTCTGCCATGTGCTTGCAGAAGGAGAGAGTGAGGGGTGGCCACAGGAGCTTTCAGCCGGAAAGGCTCTAGTCAGGACTCCTATCTCTGCTCCCGTGCGCTGGAGCGGTGCTGTGAGCTGTTGTGCCGCAAGATGAAGAAAAGATGGCCGCCGAAACGCAGAAGTGCGCTACGTTCCACTGCGGTGTGCACTAAGTCTACCCCTCTCCTGCTTTTGAATGCCGCCTTGTAAGCGCCGATGCGATAAGAGAAAAAGGAGGCTGTCCAGGTAACAAAAGACTCTGTGTTGTGAAGAGTCGGGGGGAGAAAACAGGATTTTTTGATACTCACCGTTAAATCCTTTTCTCTGTAGTCGATAGGGGGACACAGGGACTCTTGGGGTTTAAGCTCCACCCTCCAGGAGGCAGGACACTATTAATAAAATTAAAATTAAGGGGGCGTGCCCATATAGTGGCTTAACCCCACATGCTGTAGCATTCCTTCAGTTGGTACCAAAGAGACTGCTGAAAGATAAACTGTATCAATACTCAACTAGCAAACCAGTAAATCAGGAAAACGTTTCCATAAGACCAAGTGGTCAACATTTCGCTCAGGGTTGGGAAGCCCTGTGTCCCCCTATCGACGACAGAGAAAAGGATTTAACGGTGAGTATCAAAAAATCCTGTTTTCTCTGTCGTCTAAAGGGGGACACAGGGACTCTTGGGGACTTAAAGCAGCCCCAGACAGCAGGGTGGGAGCGAATACAGAAAAGGCAAAGACACGTTACTGTACCACAGTGTGTAGTACTTTGCGGCCAAAAACGGCTTCCGCTGATGAGAACGTGTCCAGTCTGTAGAATTTAGTGAATGTATGAACCGAAGACCAGGTGGCTGCTCTGCAGATCTGGTCCAAGGAGGCCGAGTTGCGCCAAGCCCAGGAAGCACCCAAGGATCGTGTGGAGTGAGCTCGAACATTGGCAGGAGGAGTTCTGCCCTTAGCTAGGTAGGCTTGTCTGATGGTTTCTCTGATCCAACGTGCGATGGTAGTCTTGGAAGCTGACAGGCCCCTCCGAGGCCCGGACGGAATGACAAAAAGGGCTTGAGAGCGCCGATATGATTTAGAACGGTCAAGGTACCAGCGAAGTGCTCTGACCACATCCAGACTGTGAAATCTCCGTTCCTTGTCATTCTTGGGTTCCGGACAGAGAGATGGAACCACAATCTCCTGGTTGACGTGAAACGAGGACACGACCTTAGGCAGGAAGGAAGGCACAGTCCTCAGGACTGCCTTGTCCCTATGGAAAACCAGCAGAGACGGATCACAAGATAAGGCACCTATTTCCGATACCCTGCGAGCAGATGAAATGGCAACAAGGAAGGCAGTTTTCCAGGTAAGCCACTGTTCAGGGACAACACCCAGAGGTTCGAAGGGAGGGTCAAGGAGAGCCTCCAAAACGAGGTTGAGATCCCATCCAGGGACTGGTGATCGATAAGGTGGAACGATATGTTGTACTCCCTGTAGGAAGGTGCGGACTGAATCGTCGAGGGCTAGACGAGACTGGAAAAGGACAGAGAGGGCAGATACTTGGACCTTCAAGGAACTGAGCTTCAGACCGAGTCGAAAACCTCGCTGTAGAAAGGATAAGATCCTGGGAATATTGCAATCATGGAAGGAAAACTTTGATTCCTCGCACCAGTTCCAGTAGCTGCGCCAGACCCTGTGGTAGGCTTTAGAAGACGTAGCTTTGCGTGACTTCAGCATAGTGGCAATCACATCGTCCGCTATACCCTTACGTCTCCAGATGGCCGCCTCAACAGCCATCCCGTCAAAGCGAACAGTCCCGGATTGTGGTGAAATATGGGACCCTGCTGGAGAAGATTGCTCCTGGGAGGGAAGCGAACTGGTTGAGCTATGGACATGTCCTGAAGATCCGTAAACCACGTTCTCCTGGGCCAATACGGAGCTATCACTATGACCGTCGCACAGGATTGCTTGATTTTCTTCAGAACCCGAGGAAGCATTGGAAACGGAGGGAAGACATAAGCCAGGTTGAAACTCCAGACTTGTGTCATGGCGTCCACCCCCAGCGCCGTCGGATCCCGAAAACGGGCGTAAAAGGCTGGAACTTTGCGGTTGGCTCTGGATGCCATGAGGTCGACTTGAGGACGTCCCCACCTTTTCACTAGGTCTGTGAACACCGCGGGATGAAGTTCCCATTCTCCCGGATCCAGCTGGTTCCGACTGAGAAAGTCTGCTTGCGTGTTGTCCACTCCCGGAATGTGTATGGCAGATATCCTGACTGAGCTGAGCTCTGCCCAGGCTAGGATTTGTACCACCTCCGCTAGGGAGGCTTTGCTGCGGGTACCTCCTTGTCTGTTGATGTAAGCGACGGTTGTGGAGTTGTCGCTTTGGACGCGGACAGACTTTGTTTGGAGTAGGGGAGACCAATGTCTTAGGGCAAGCTTGACTGCCCGAAGCTCCAGGACGTTGATGTGTAGCCTCGTTTCTGTGGGAGACCAACGGCCTTGTACCGACGAGTTGTTCCACGTGGCGCCCCACCCGAGGAGACTTGCGTCTGTCGTTATCACGGTCCAGTCCGGAGTTGCCCAGGACTGGCCCGTCGTCAGATTGTGGTGGTTCAGCCACCAGAGGAGTGACTCCCGTGTTGTCTGCTGTAGAAGAATCCGTTGGGACAGGGGACCCCCTTTCCATCCCGACAGAACGTTGGCCTGTAGAGGTCTCAAATGGATTTGAGCAAAGGGAACCGCTTCGATGGACGAGACCATCAGACCGAGTACCTTCATTGCGAGGTGGACTGTGGGGTGCCGGTCTTGAAGGAGGAGATTGACTTGCGCTCTGATCTTCCTCTGCTTGTCCAGGGGCAGCGAGACACGTTGAGTCAGTGTATCGAATTGGAGACCCAGGAATAGCATTTGGTGACTGGGTGTCATGCTGGATTTGTTCCAGTTGATGGTCCACCCGAAGCTCTGAAGCAGCGATATCGCTTGATGCATGTCCCTTCTGCTCTTCTCTAGTGTTGGAGCCTTCAGGAGAAGGTCGTCCAGGTAAGGTGTGATCGATATTCCGTGGAGTCGTAGGGTTGCTGCCGTCACTGACATGAGTTTGGTGAACACTCTGGGGGCAGAGGAGAGGCCGAATGGGAGTGCCACAAATTGGTAATGGAGATTTCGGAATGCGAATCTGAGAAAACGATGGTGAGGAGGCCAGATTGGAACGTGGAGATACGCGTCCTTGATGTCGAGGGACATCATCAGTTGACCTGGTTCCATTCCTCGGATGACTGACCTGAGAGTTTCCATTTTGAACCGGACTGACCGTATGTGTTTGTTGAGGAATTTCAGGTCCAATACTGGTCGGAAGGACCCGTCCTTCTTTGGAACCAGGAACAGATTGGAGTAAAATCCGCAAAAATGTTTCTGACGGGGGAACTGGAATGATCACTCCATTCTGTTCCATGCTCGTAATGCAGTCCAAGAAGGCTCGGCCCTTGGCTGGGTTGGAGGGGACTCTGGACATGAGAAATTTTCGGGGAGGAAGAGAAGCGAAGTCCAGGTGGTAGCCCTCGGAAACGATTTCGGTTACCCAAGCGTCTGACGAGTATCGTATCCACACCTCCCGGAATCTCAGCAATCGTCCCCCTAGCGGTTGCAGTGACCCTGGAGGGGGTGACCCGTCATCCTGAAGTGGCCTTGTCGGCTGGAGACTTGTTGTGGAATTTGTTGTTCTTCCACGATGGCCGTCCCTTGTCGTTTGGTTTAGAGCGAAACTGAGAACGTTGGGGAGGACTGTGCCGTCTGGAAAAACGTCCAGTGTGGCCGCGAAAGGACCGACCGCGCCTGGAGGAAGTCGTGGGTCTTGACTTGCTTTGGGGGAGGAAGGTGCTCTTCCCTCCCGTGGCCTGTGAGATTATCTTTTCGAGCTCCTCACCAAAAAGTCGCTGTCCCTTGAAGGGTAGTGAGGTAAGGGACTTCTTGGAACTGACATCCGCAGACCAGTTCTTCAGCCAGAGCGTTCTGCGTGCTGCGACGGAGAGCGCTGATGTGCGGGCAGTAATCTGTGCTGTATCCAGGGAAGCGTCGCACAAGTAAGCTGCTGCCTCCGCGAGGGACTGTGCGGAAGGCAGGATGTCAGCTCTGGGGATGCCATCTTGAATATCAGCAACGAGGGATTCTGCCCATGCCTGAATGGCTCTCGCTACCCAGGCTGAGGCGAGAGCTGGACGAAGGGTTGAGCCAGCGGATGAGTAGACTGCCCTGAGGAAACCTTCCAGACGTCTGTCAGATGGGTCCTTGAAGGCTGCGGCGTCCGTGAGTGGTAACGCTGTGGATTTAGATAATCTCGAAACTGGTGCGTCCACAGTTGGAGGCAGTGACCATTTCTCTACCAAGTCCTTGGGGAATGGATAGGATTTCGAAAATTTCCGAGTAGCTTGGAACTTGCGCTCCGGCGAATTCCATTCCTCTTGTATTATGTTAAGGAGTTGGTCATGCGAAGGAAAACATGCAGAAGCTTTGTGTTTTCTTTTAAACAGGTTAGAAGATGAAGCCTGTTGTTCAGGTGTCTGTGTGATTTTTAGCACGTCCATCACCCCCTTGATAATGCCCTCTACGTCGTGAGGGAGTTCCTTGCTTTTGGAATCTTCCGCATTATCCTCCTCTGCTTCTGAGGAAGCATCAGAAGGTGGGAGTTCCCCCTCTGAATGAGAAAAATCCTCTCCAGCTGACGAGACGTCAGAGGGGGTATGGGTGTCGGTGTCACCCCTGGAGCTGGGAAGCCTTTTACGCTTTCCACTGGCTTTGTGACCTAGTTTTGGCTAGGGCTTTGCCCAAATTGGTGGCAATGGAAGGAAGGCCCTGCAGGGATGCCAGGGATTGGGAAAGTTGAATGGCCCATAGGGGGGCAGGGGGTTCTGAGGAAGTGCCCGCTACCCCATCCATTGCATCCAAATCCTGTGCGGTTTCCCCAGATTCAGGGACCGTTGGGATGGACCCCTGGGTGGGCGCTGGACCCTGCCCCTTTGAACAAGATCTGCAGAGCGGGTCAGCCTGGCCCCCAGGGATTTTTAGGTGGCAGTTTTTGCAGGTAAAGTAAGTCACCTGTGCTGCTGGTGCTCTCCCCCCAGCCCTGGGGAAAAGTCCCCCTGACTTACCTTCTGCCATGTGAACAGTGGCTGAGGTACCTGCTGAAGTAATGGCCGTCAGGAATGTGCTTTGTAAAAGGGTGCCTAGAGGTAACCCAAGACTGCTGCCTGAAGGTAGAAGCCTAATCCCCAAGAGCAAGTGGCTCCCGTGGCTCCGGGTCAGGAGGAGGAGGGCTGCTGGCAGAGTGGAAGCAGGAGAGGAGGATACAGTAAGCGGCAGCTTACTGTGACTGCGGGAAGTGGCGGGAGGAAGTTCCGCGCCTTCTGAAGCCTCCTCTACGCTTCGCGCCGAAAAAAACAAAATGGCGCCTGGAACGCATCAGCGCGATGCGTTCCACTGCGCGCAGGAGAAAGGCGCGCGACTTCACCAACAGCCTGCCTGTGTGGGAGACCGTCGGAGGGAGCAGCGAATACATCGCTTAGTGCAGCTAGGTCTGGGCTGGGGTGAGGGGGGGGGGGAGAGCACGCCAGAACACGAGTAGAATATTATATCATACTCACTGCTGGCTCTTCACCGGTCAGAACATCTGCTGGCCCCAGTGGGTTGCAGGGATTTTTCTGTGCAGGTCGGTTATAGCCTAGAGGGCTAGAATATGACCCCGGTGAGAGATCCCTCGAGGGGGGGGTACACTCAAGGGACAGGCAGTCCTGCCCTGGTGACACCCCATAGATATGCTTCTGTCTTGAAGCTGGTATCCATCCTCCTTGAAGCAGGACACTTTTAAAACTGAAGGAATGCTACAGCATGTGGGGTTAAGCCACTATATGGGCACGCCCCCTTAATTTTAATTTTATTAATAGTGTCCTGCCTCCTGGAGGGTGGAGCTTAAACCCCAAGAGTCCCTGTGTCCCCCTTTAGACGACAGAGAAAGTGTAATTAAGTGCACGTCGCTATAGCCTAGAGAGGAAGCCCAAGGCAGAGGAACATGCAGTGGGCATTAGGAAGGACCAGGTGAGGAGAGCTGCCAACCAAGGGAGCAAGGTGAGTTGTTATGCTTAATAGCAGTTACTCACCTCGTGCACAAAGGCCAGACCATCTGCCCTTGACTAACTTCACAGGAATGTCTGGGTGGTCGTTATAGCCGGATAGGCTAGAGAATGACCCCGGTACTGCTATTAGTCAGGTATAAGCTACTAGGTTGTAGACAATTCCTGCTTGTAAGTAGAATTAGTTATCAGTCACGACCTGACAGATATCTGCTGGAGTCCAACCTCCTGGTAGCAGGACACTTAAAAAACTAAATTGTATAAGGTCAGAGTGTGGGGTTAAGCCAGATAGGCACGCCCACAAATGTAGTAGTAAGTGCCCTGCCTCCTGGAGGGTGGAGCTTAACCCAATGGTCGCTGTGTCCCCCTATGAGGACAGATAAATTTGTTTAACAAGCAGAAATGCCTTGATGGTTTTTAAGAGAGTCACAGGCAATTGATACAGTTTATACAATGATGTTTGCTCACCTGATATCAGTTCTTGGCAGAAGGTCCATGACATCAGCAGGGGCATCCTCATCTTGCTCCTCCCCTTCTTCAGCCCCATCCCCCCCAGAGCCTTGCTTTGAAGTGCCTCTTGTTGGTGCTGGAGGAGTCTGCCTTTTCATCTAAACACAAGTAAGGGTTAGCAGATAAGAATAGTAGCATGTTACACACACACCAGCATTACAGTAGCATACCTTCTCAAACTCTGCGTCAATTTGTGAAAGCAGCGCAGGCTTTTCTTCCTCAAAGAACATACGCAGTGGAGCACCCATGTACAGATACATTACGCCAAGCAAAGAGACAGCAGACGTCCTAATGGCCTGTAGAAACGTACAACAGAATTAGGAGACTGTACAGGTGATAAGACTGCAAGATATGTAGATATGTAAAAAAAAAAACAAAACAAAAAAAAAAAAACACAACACTCACCGGATTTGTTGCTGCAAGTGCCGTTTTCACGCTGGTAATAAAGGCCTTGACATTAATCCTGCAAAAATACGGACATAATGAAAAAAAAAAAAAAAAGAAAAGAAAAAAATGGGCAAGACATGATTCTGGGAAGACTTACTAAAACCTCCCTTAACACATCATGCTTAGCAAGACCAATGTTGGGCTATAAGGTTTAGGAAGAATTGTTTACAATGTAAACGTATACACCTTATAAAAGGGGGTAGGTCAATGTTCTAGTCCACCAACTGGTTACATGCGGACAGAATACAAACCCAAGATCAAACTCACTGCAAGCAGTCACAATTTATGTTTACTGATCGAATAACCATTGAAATGGAAGTAATCGGCAACAGCATGGCACGCTTATTCCGACACTCACCCTGTAAAACCAAATTCTTTGATGGCATTGGAGAGCCAGTTTAAGGTCTCTGACTGGTTCTTCGGGTTTTTCTGTGCAAAAGCCAACGAGACAACCTACAAATCAAGCAAAAAGAATGCCTGCTTGAAACCAATACAGAACCAGGCACAAAAACAAACATCTTTATTTAGATCAAAGTGTACTAAATACTCTGTAAACAGGGCCCTTAAGAGGATACATTCAGCCTTAAATTGTGTTCACAGGAGCCATCTTTGATTATTGGGTCATGCTTTGAGCATCAGGGACACTGCACATGCTAAGAGTGCTCTAGCCTGTTAAGAATCTGAAAACCATGGCAGAAAAGTAGGTTCATCCAACAGAAAAGTTGATGCTATGGGCTTGATTGTGAAATGCCCCAGGTATGATGAACAGATTTACTTACTCAATGGACACAGATCAGAGGCAGTTTTTTTTTTTGGAAAATCGATTTCTAGAGTTACCTGCTCAGCAGTCCAAGGTAAATTACAAGCCTCTGCAATGCCACTAAGTGCTTCCTTGGCATTCCCGCCACATTTAACATCACCCACTTTGTCCACCAGCCCATCCAAGACCACATAGGCAGAAGTCTTGGAAAAGTTTCCTTTCTGAGCAATCAACGCCACGATATGCAGCTTCATCTGCATGACCTACAGCAAAAGGCACAGAAATTAAAGTATATAAAATGGAATTCGCAATTTTAGTAAAACAAACAAATATTCTTATTTTATCATTGAGGCTTGTCAAAACAACAATCCTGTAAACATACATACCTGAAAGTTTGTTTCCTTGAATCCAGGTTTCTTGGCCAACATCTTTACAAGTGCTTGACAGGGTATGTCATTTCTCTCCATAGACTCTACAGCCTGGATGAAAGAAATCAAGTTAGAAACAAACTATTTAAGTCTTGTAAAGATCAAGAACAAAGGCTTTAGGTTACCTTCTGGAACTCCTCCATGCTGGCAAGTCTCTCCTTCCAGTTACTGCTATCCAGCTGCTGCATGCAGGAGGCAGGGAGAACGGCAGCTGCCTTTTCTTCACAAGCCTCTGGCTACAATTCAGACATAATGGGGTCATTATTTCTCTGCTGGCAGTGGACTTATGCTATTAAAAAATAAAGAAAGTCAACCATTTACACCAGCCAGGCACACTTACTGAGAGCTCCTGCTCAATAATCTCTTTATTTTCCACTGCCTTTTTGCCCTTTGCAGTTGCTCCTGAGGATGCAGGCGCTTTGGCTTTCTTGACAGGTCCTCCTGGCTGTAAGACAATAATCAGATGTAGCCCATTGCTGCACAAAACTAGCAAGTCCCATACATAAAAATGTACTATTCAAAGAGTACCTTGGCAGCAGGAGCCTTTTTGGGAGCTGCAGCCGCTTTCCCTGCATCCTTCTCCGCTGCTGCTCCCTGATTTGGCACTGGTTTCCCAGGAGCTGCAGCTGGTGCTTTGGTTTCCTTCTTCTCTCCAGCCGCAGCACCTCCCTTCTTACCACTGGCCAACTCCACCTTATCGGCACATTCCTTAATCTGTGGAATCAAAATAATATACAGATCAAATATTAGTGGAATGAGGCACAACAAGCATACTTATTGCCTAAAGCAGCACACAAAGTAAAAAAGTTACTGAAATTTATACCACACAAGTATCAAGTGTGAGACCTTTTCTAAGAAAAGTTTTTAAATTTTAACACTCCCAGTTGAATCCAGAGGATTAAATATCAAATGCACAGTTTGCTTTGGGTCCTCTTACTGATAACCACCAACAAGTTTTACTTAGGTTGCTGTTAAAAGAATGCTATGAGTTACTAGACTTGAAAGTAAAGGCTGTACCTATTCCCCTACCAAATTAATTTTCCTTCAGTAGAATTTTGCCCTAATGGCACATACACTTACCCTGTCAAGCTTCAGTTTATCCACCTCTGCAAGAAAAGGGTTGACTGACTTTTCTCCAACCACCTTCAGCGCAGTGCCAAGAGCCTCAAAAGCAGCATCTCTCACCTCTGGGGCAGAGTCATTGATTTGCTGTTAGAGGGGGAAAAAAAAAAAAAAAAAAGGGTGGAATGAGCCAAGGCAAGTGTGACGATCACTTTTCAACATTATACGCACAGGAAAATCCATAAACCGACTGAAGCCAGAAAATAAAAAAATAAAAAAGTTTTTTTTTTTCTTTATCCACCCGCTTAATTTCTGTAGATAAGAAAAGCTTAGAATAGACTAAAAGGGCTATTCGGTGATGTGAATATTCGCGCCAAGTGTTAAAGCTCTACTCTAATCAAAAATTTGCACCCGTGATATAATTTACCAGCAAGGGGAACATTGCATTACTAATCGGCTGAATCTGATAATCCCATTACCTGAAGTATAGCTAGTATAGGTAAATCTAAAAACAACTGGACTTGCCGAATAATCAATGAAGACGTTTCATTACTCATCCGAGCAGCTTCTTCAATTCAACTGACTGGGGTGGGAAGTTCTCGGCATATAAACTCTTTCACTAATCCAATCACAATGGCACATTGTAACCCTTCAAAGAGTGACATCTGAAGAGTTACTTTGAAGAGTTACAATGTGCCATTGTAATTGGGGAAGAGTTTATATGCCGAGAATTTCCCACCCCAGTCAGTTGAACTGAAGAAGCTGCTCAGATGAGTAGTGAAACGTCTTCATTGATTTCTTAGCAAGTCCAGTTTTTAAATTTACCTATACTAGATATATCATGACCTGGATGAATGAAAATATTCATAGTCATATTACCTTAAGTAGCGCAGCACAGAAGGGTTTTAATAAGCTTTTGGGCAGAGTGGAGGGAGTGCACTGACGGAAGCTTCTTGCTAAGAAAAGGGATGCCTGTTGCTTTATTGCTGGGTTCTTGTTGTCCATAACAGCCAAGATATCTTCACTGACGTTTTGCAATGTAGTCTGGAGAAGAAAAAATTTAAGGCAAATGCCATGCCAAAAAGGGCTTTTGAATCAAAGCGATGGTGTGGTGATTACTCACAGTTAGAAAGACTGCATCTATGGCTTCTTGAAGGGCCTGGACCACCTGAGGCTTCTTTTCTTTAAACTTTTCCAATATAGTTGGCACAACCTGAAGTAATAACAAAGATAATTGGTTACCCCCAAGAGTACATACACTTAACTTAAAGAATAAGATCTTTAGAAAAGATGAATATGGTGGTGCAAGATTGGTTGAAACGGAAAGGAAACCTAGAAGGTTATGCATTATGTGACGTCTTGGTGTCACAAGAAGTCCCAGCAGGAGAGACTAGGGGGCAAATTCACTAAGCGCCGAACGCTAGCGTTAATTTTCTAGCGTTTGTCATTTTCGTTACTGCGCAAATTCACTAACGAACGCTGGCGTAGTTTCGCTAGTGTTACCTCGCACCCTTACGCCAGGCGAATTTTCGCTAGCGACATAACTACGCAAATTCACTACCTTGCGCAGTGTACTGAACACTACCTTTTACGCTTGACTTTCTTCGCCACCTCAGACCTGGCGAAGCGCAATAGAGTAGATAGGGATTGTTTCAAAAAAGTTAATTTTTTTTCTAAGTCCCAAAAAACGCTGGCGTGTTTTCTACATGATGGGTGATAGGCTGAAAAAGATCTAAAAATTTTTTGGGGCTCCCCTCCTTCCCCCCTACATTTCCTGACTCATGGCAACTTACCTAGACAGTGGGCACATGTGTAGGGCAAAAACATTTTTATTTGCCGATTTGAAGGTTTTCTAGGCATTTGTAGTGCTGATATGTATTCCTCCATTGAAATTTGAATTTTGCGCCGTATGCAAATTAGCCTTCGCTAGCGCAACTTCGCTTTACATAGCGAATCAACGCTAGCGCAACTTCGCAACCTTACGCTACCCCTGAGCGCAACTTCGGATTTTAGTGAATTTGTGGAGCATTGACGAAACTATGCCTGGCGAAGTGCGGCGAAGTTGTGCCTGGCGCAACTTCGCATCTTAGTGAATTTGCCCCTAGGTATTTGCATCAAAAGACCATCATGCAGAGAAGGGATTTCAGGTGGGGCCATATATTTATTACCCTCATAAGATTACAGGCCAACCTTGCACCAGTGAACTGAAACATAGTAGTGCAGTACCCCAGAGACTATATTTTAGAGAGACACTGCCCACAGGAATCACTCATGGTTTATCCAGCAGAGTTAACATGAAAGCTCTCAAGACTTCAGTCCACAGTGGTGTCTGGAAGGTGAACAACCCCTTTAATGAAAATCCAAGGTCAGCTCAGCGGGGCCAAAAAAGAGCAATGTATCCATTTAAAACAGTTTACAGAGCTGATGTAGAGGCTTAAAAGTGAAACTTAGTAAGTGGAAAAGTAATTACAAAGTTTTTCTGGTGAACTATCTAAAAACAATTGAACTTCAAAAAAAAAGTGTTTGGAAGATGAACAACCATATATATATATTTCTCTGTTGTCTCAAGGGGGACACAGGGACTATGGGGTTAAGCTCCACCCTCCAGGAGGCAGGACACTTATGTAAATGAAAAAGGGGCGTGCCAGGTACTGTGGCTTAACCCCACACTAGAGTAAATCCAATCAGTTTTTAAGTGTCCTGCTTCCAAGGAGGATGGACGACTCCAAGCTCCAAGTTGAATTGGGGTAGAACCACTAGCAGGGCTACCTGTTTTGTTGCGTCGAACCCCCTTCGTGGGATATGCCCACCAGAGTCAGTCCATGGCCTTCTGGCTACACAAGACTCACATAGGCATGCCTGCACTCCGTGGAGGGAGAGCAGAGGGCCTAGGGTGCGGCGAAAAATGTGAGTAGATTTTATCATCTATTCTCCAAGTGGTTGCTCTCCCCCCCAGGGCTACTCCTTCCCTACAGCCCTGAATGCCTGTGCAGTAGCGACTCCGTGGGGCTAACCTTCCCCTGCCTCTCCCCTTCTCCGACCAGCGGCCCCTTAATGTGCGCACTTCTTTCTTCCACCTGGGGTTTGTGCAGACTCGGAAACCTCTCAGCGCCGTTGCGCGCCTCCTCTGGAACGCATCCAGCAGCGTGTGTTGGAGGAGGCGGGCCTTGCGTTCCAAGCCTCCCTGCACAGCCGCTGGTTCGCGTGGTTTCTCTGCATGGCTCTATGTGCGGCTCTTCATTACTGCAGCGCCTCAGCCTCTGTTCCTTCGCGCACGGGCGGCCTTAGGAGCTTTTTATCTTGTTTCCAGGGGCATTATCAGGCACCATTTGAGTACCACCTACGGTCAATCCTTCAGCTGGTACCATAGTCACTGCTTATGGCAGAAGGTAAGTCAGGGGGACTATTCCCCAGGGCGGGGGGGGGGGGAGCACCAGCATCTGCAGCCCAAATTACCTATTTTGCCTGCAAGCATTGCCAACTAAAGATTCCAGGGGGTCAAGGTGAGCCCCTCTGCAGATCTTGTGCCAAGGGGGACCCCGCTGTGCCAGTACCAGGAGGCACTACTACCTCCAATGCTGCCCTATCTAGTCCTCCTTCTGGAGAAGACACTCCACAAGCCAGCATGGCCGGCCCTTCAGACCCTCCTGCTCCCCTATGGGCCCTTCAGCTTTCACAATCACTGGCCTCTCTTCAAAATCTACCCTCTATTGCAGATAATTTGGGCAGGGCCCTGGCCAGACTAGATCAGCGGCCCAGTGGAAAACGCAAAAGACTTGAGTTATCCAAATCGCATTCAGGGGCCCATACCCCCTCTGATGGATCCCTTCCTGGAGGGGACTCCTCTCACTCAGAAGGCGAACTTCCCCTTTCCGAAGTATCATCTGAGGATGAGGACTTACAGGAAGACGAAGCTAAGGGCCATGATGTTCAACATGACATAGAACATATCATTAAGGGCGTCACGGAGGTCCTAAAGATCTCTCAGTCTCAAGATCCACGGTCTCAAACTTCCGGGCTATTTAAGAGAAAACATAAATCTTCTCTCTGTTTTCCTTCACATGAACAACTCCTAGATATTATACAAGAGGAGTGGAATTATCCTGAAAGAAAATTTCAAGCCACTCGAAAATTCTCCAAGTCCTATCCCTTTTCCAAAGAATTGGTGGATAAGTGGTCACTGCCTCCCACAGTAGATGCTCCAGTTTCCAGATTGTCTAAATCTACTACACTACCTGTCACAGATGCAGCAGCATTCAAGGATTCCTCTGATCGACATCTAGAGGGCTTTCTCAAGGCAGTGTACTCCTCAGCCGGTTCTACCCTTCGCCCCGTCTTGGCCTCAGCCTGGGTAGCGAGAGCCATTCAGGCCTGGGCTGAGTCCCTTCTTACTGATATTCAAGAGGGTGTTCCTAGAACGGATCTAGTTTCATCAGTGCAATCCATTGTGGAAGCTTCTGCCTATCTTTCTGAAACTACCCTTGACACTGCTCAGATTACTGCACGCACATCAGCTCTATCCGTTGCGGCTCGGCGCACACTATGGTTGAAGAATTGGACGACGGACCTCAGTTCTAAGAAGTCCTTAACTTCGCTCCCCTTCAAGGGCCAGCGGCTGTTTGGTGAGGAACTGGAGAAGATTATTTCCCAAGCAACTGGGGGAAAGAGCACATTTCTACCCCAGTCCAAGTCTCGATCTTCTTCCACATTTCGCCAAAGAAAGTTTTTTCGAGGCCAATCCAGTCGGTCCTCAAGACGATACAGCCCGCCTCAACGGTCCAATTTTCGTTCCAAACCCACAGACAAAGGTAGACCCGCATGGAAAAACAACAAATTCCACAACAAGCCTACAACAGACAAGTCCGCTTCAGGTTGACGGGGCACCCCCTCCGGAACCGCTGCAGTCCATAGGAGGCAGACTGCTACGGTTCCGGGAGGTTTGGACTCATTACTCGTCGGACGCCTGGGTCCACGAGATCATCACGGAAGGTTACCATCTCGATTTTTCCTCTCCTCCTCCCAGAAAATTCCTCATGTCACGACTCCCGTCAAATCCCACCAAGGCCCAAGCCTTTCTGGACTGCATCAGCAAGATGGAGCAGAATGGGGTGATCACACCAGTACCTCCGTCAGAAACCTTCTCCGGTTTCTACTCCAATCTGTTCCTAGTGCCCAAGAAGGACGGATCCTTCAGACCGGTGCTAGATCTCAAATTCCTCAACAAATATCTTCGGTCTCTACAGTTCAAGATGGAGACTCTCCGCTCAGTCATCCGAGGGATGGAGTCGGGCCAATTCCTTATGTCACTGGACATCAAAGACGCTTATCTCCATGTCCCTATCTGGCCTCCTCATCACCAGTTTCTGAGATTCGCCTTCCTGAACCGTCACTACCAGTTTGTAGCACTACCCTTCGGTCTCTCGTCAGCCCCCAGGGTGTTCACCAAACTCATGGCTGTGACGCTACGGATCCAGGGAATTTCAGTGACTCCATATCTGGACGACCTCCTTCTGAAAGCCAGAACAGAGGAGAAGAGCAGGGAAGACCTCCGACGGGCCATAGCCCTCCTGCAAGAATTCGGTTGGACGATCAATTGGAAGAAATCCAACCTTATTCCCAAGCACCAGATGACATTCCTCGGTCTTGAGTTCGACACCCTCACTCAGCGAGTACTACTACCACTAGACAAGAGGGAGAAGATCAGTACTCTAGTCAACAACCTACTACAGATTCAGAGCCCTTCAATTCATTTAGCCATGAAAGTACTCGGGTCCATGGTATCAACCATCGAGGCGGTTCCATTTGCCCAACTACATCTCCGACCTCTTCAAGCCAACATCCTGTCGGCATGGAGGGGAGGATCATTACTGCAGAAGCTGTCTCTCCTACCATCCACCAGGGACTCACTACGGTGGTGGCTGGATCCGAACAACCTATCCCGGGGTCAATCATGGGCGACACCGGAGTGGATAGTCCTCACGACGGACGCCAGCCTCCTAGGTTGGGGCGCAACCTTCAATTCACTATCCGCACAAGGTCTATGGTCTCCAGAGGAGTCCAGACTGTCGATCAATATTCTAGAGTTACGAGTGGTGAAACTAGCTCTTTATCACTGGTCCCATCACTTCCAAGCACAAGCGGTGCGCGTCCAAAGCGACAACTCGACCACAGTCGCCTACATCAACAGACAGGGAGGGACACGCAGCAAGGCAGCTCTAGCAGAAGTTCAACAGATCTTACACTGGGCGGAGTCACATTCAGTGAGACTCTCTGCCATTCACATTCCGGGAGTAAACAACGCCAGAGCGGACTTTCTCAGCCGCAACCTATTGGATCCAGGGGAATGGGAACTGCACCCAGCATCCTTTGCCGAACTAGTCAACCATTGGGGCATACCTCAAATCGACCTGATGGCGTCCAGATCAAACCGAAAGGTAAACGCCTTCTTCGCCCGCGGGATCCTCTCGCAGCGGGAGTGGACGCCATGACACAGCATTGGCAGTTCGAACTCGCATACGTCTTCCCACCTCTCCCCATGTTACCAAGGGTCCTAAAGAAGATCAGGCAATCCTCCCTCACGGTCATCGTGGTAGCTCCCTTCTGGCCCAGAAGAACGTGGTTTTCGGACCTCCAGGAGATGTCCATAGCACACCCCATCCGTCTGACCTTCCGGAGCGATCTTCTCTGTCAGGGCCCCATTGTTCACCACAACCCGGGCCTCTTCGCTTTGACGGGCTGGCTGTTGAGGCAACCATCTGGAGACGAAAGGGAATAGCGGAGGATGTCATTTCAACTATGCTCAGATCACGCAAATCCACTTCTTCTCGTGCTTACCACAGAGTCTGGCGCAGCTATTGGGATTGGTGCAGGGACACGTCTGTTCCCACCGTAGATTCTGTTTCCTTCATGGAGTGCGACATTTCCAAGAGTGTTGTCCTTTCTTCAACGCGGATTACAGTTGGGACTTAAACTCAGTTCCCTGAAAGTTCAGGTGTCGGCTCTGTCAGTCCTTCTTCAATCCAGACTGGCCCTGGATGACTCGGTTCGTACCTTTCTGCAGGGCGTAGCACACATCAGTCCTCCCTTCCGTTCACCTGTTCCGGGTTGGGATCTCAACGTGGTTCTGGAAGCCCTTCTGGATCCTCCCTTTGAACCCTTGGCTACGATTTCCGTACAATGGCTCACTTGGAAAGTAGTGTTTCTCGTGGCAATCTCGTCGGCTAGGAGAGTTTCAGAGATTAGTGCCTTGTCCTGCGATCCTGCATTCCTTATCTTCCACAAAGATAAAGCTGTTCTACGCACACCGCCATCCTTCCTTCCAAAGGTGGTATCGTCCTTCCACATCAACCAAGAAATTGTGGTACCTTCCTTATGTCCCGATCCCAAAAATGACAAGGAACGCAGACTCCACAGTTTGGACGTTGTCAGAGCTCTACGCTGGTATCTGGAAAGATCCAAGGATTTTCGCCACTCTCAGAACCTCTTTGTGATACCTTCTGGACCTCGACGAGGATTGGCAGCCTCCAAGTCTTCCATTGCACGATGGTTGAAAGAGACCATCCGACAGGCCTACCTGGCCAAAGGCAAGTCTCCGCCGGAGGGCGTCCGAGCCCATTCCACGAGGTCTGTGGGAACCTCCTGGGCCTGGCGCAACGCGGCTTCCCTCGACCAGATCTGCAGAGCAGCTACCTGGTCGTCTGTTCACACATTTACCCGTTTTTGGCCGTAAGGTGTTGCACGCTGTGGTGCAATAACGTGTTCTCCTCGCTCCCAACCTGCTTTTTTGGGACTGCTTTGTTAAGTCCCCATAGTCCCTGTGTCCCCCTTGAGACAACAGAGAAAACAAGATTTTTGTTACTCACCGTTAAATCTGTTTCTCTGTGGTCGATAGGGGGACACAGGGCTTCCCGACCCTTGCGAGTTGACCATGTTGGTCTATGGGAATTGTTCCCCTGAGTTATCGGTTTGCATTACTACCTCTGCATTTAAATGTTAGCAGTTCTTTGATACCAACTGATTGGATTTACTCTAGTGTGGGGTTAAGCCACAGTACCTGGCACGCCCCTTTTTCATTTACATAAGTGTCCTGCCTCCTGGAGGGTGGAGCTTAACCCCATAGTCCCTGTGTCCCCCTATCGACCACAGAGAAACAGATTTAACGGTGAGTAACAAAAATCTTGTTATATCAAATTGTAACCATTCAGAATCTGCACCTGGTTACCGAGGCGCCATTGGAAAAATGGTAAAAATAAAAACCATGAAAACTTTTTTTGTTCTGGTCAACAATTTGAAAACTCAAATGGGAAAGTTGAACTTTAACTTTAAGTATGAAATGTAAGCCCCCTAGATTTTTGGGCACAAGCTAATGAATGGACAACTGACAAACCTTCGCATCACTTGCATGCCCTCATTTTTAACCTTGCTCCTATTCCTTGGTGTGAACCCTAATCCTCCTTGGAATGTGGGGGGCAAACGAAGGCCAGTAATGTTGATATTAGAAGTTAAAACGTATCTGCCCTCCAAGCTACAGCAGGGTGAATGACACAATATATAGTACATAACTAAAACCTTGTTATAAACAGAGGACCTACAGAAGGTGATGTCTACTGCTCTATAGAAAGCCTATAGTGAAATAGGGGCTAAGCGTTTTTTTTTTTTTTTTTTTTTAAACCAAGTTACGAGATGAAACTCACATGTCCAGCATAGGATCCAAACTTCTTCCTGAGACCGGCTGCAAGTCCTGCAATGCATTTAGCAGCCAGGGCCACAAGCATGACATTATTGTCTTTTCCAACGACCTGCACAATTAAATCAAAAAAGGCTTTTAATTTAACTACAACTTAAACAGAACATCGAATATGGACTACCCAAGTCTTCTCTGCACATGCAGATTCTATACCACTCCTAAATCTTACATATGTTGATATAACTTACTCAAACAGGGAAACCATCTGCTTTACCTTTTTTAGGGCTTTCACAAGATCTGCATAGTCTCCTGCTTCAATTTTAGGATTTTTTACAAGGGTCTCCACAACTTCCAGAGCTTCTTTCCGGTCTTGCCACTTTTTTGCCTCCTGCAGATGAAGCCATAGCAAAATTGGTCTCACATACAACCTAAACAAAGTGGTTCAACCTCACAATATCTAGATTTAAGTGCCACTCACGATTTTATCATAGAAGTCTTTGGGCAATTTAGAAAGGATCTCTACAGCTTCAAGAAGCTCATAGGCATCCACCTGTGGTAAAGACTCTTCTTCAGCTTCATCACCTAAAATATTATTACACATTGAGACAACAAATTAGGAATTTTTAGCATTTCACACCCCTTCAGTCATGAGTAGGCAACGCTTTATTTAAACAGGAGCATCAACGTTACTAGCATATGTGAAGGCATTCCATTACAGCATCACCAATAAGACTGATTCTATTGCACTGTAATTAAAGGCAAGCAGTATGGCAGATCCATATTTTAGGCAAAACACACCTCCGTCATCCCCTGCAGCCTGCTGCTGTTCAAATTTGGCCTTGAGGTCTTGCTGGGAACGCAAGAAGCGAGTCTGTTTAGGCGCAGATTGAGGAAGCTTGACCCACTCCTCTTCTAACTCTTTAAGCTAAGGAGACAAATAATAATTTAGTCCAAAGCATCAACTATATATAAAAAAAAAAACCTCAAATACTTAATCCAAAACTCACCTGTACTGGATTAATGTTCTGCAAAGGAGGCCTCAGGGCATCTCGAACCCAGCGGTAAATCTCAACCGCCAGCAATTTGACTTCATCTCGAACTGCCTTCTCTCGAGATTCAAACAGCTTTGGCAACACTTTAATAATTGGCTTGAGGGTCATAATTTTGGAGCCAAATTCACTAAAAAAAAAGGGGGGGGGGACCAGCTAAAGTGCCACATGGTATAAGACACCGACCTACACCAGACAAAGTTACAGAACATACTCACCTCAGTGCTTTTCTCAGAGTTTCCACACAGGCAACTACAATTTTCGGGTTCTTGTTATCAAGACCTTTCAGAAGTTCTTCTTGAACGGCTTCGGCTTTCTCAATCTCTATGTACATTAGGCAGATATCTGCTCCCAATTCTTTCGCTCTTGCTTTTGGCTGGTTAAATACTTTATTTACTACTCCAGAGACCACTTCCCCGGATGTCCTACAAAAGGCAAAAGAAGTAGGAGTTCTACAAGCAATTTCGTACATATTCAGCCATGTTGTATAAGGGCAGAGGCATACCAATAGCCCCAATACGTACAAATAATTAATTAAAGGCTACAGTTTGATCAAGCGTATCCCAAGGGCTGAACTTGTTTTTTATAAAGAATTGAAGGACCAATATAGGTAACTGACCGGAAGACTTGTTCAGTATAAAAATAAAAACTGGGTAATTAGGCTGTGCAAAATCGAAAATATTTCTAAATTACAAAGGCTATATATATATCTATAAAGGCTGGAGTGACTGGATGTCTAACATAATAGCCAAAACACTACTTCCTGCTTCGCGGTTATCTTGCTTTCCACCGATTGGTTACCAGCCAGTAACCAATCAGTGACCTGAGAGGGGGGGGGGTCATAACTGTTGCTTTTGAATCTGAGCTGAATGCTAAGGATCAATTGCAAACTCATTGAACACTTATGTCCCATGAGACCCCCCTTAAAGTCACTGATTGGTTACTGTTACTGAACTGTTCCTTTAAGAGATGTGGTCAATGCTTGTACTTACTTTCCTGCCACATGAGCATTTTCTACGTAAATTAGAGCGGCTTCCAGGCCCTTTAATTGTGCGACTGCATTGGATTCCGTCACAAATTTTTTTATGAGACCCAGGTATTTTGACCATTCTGGACTCTTCTCATCCACAATCTTCTGGAAAAGTTTAACAGCTTCTTCATAACCATTTAACCTGGCTTTCCAAACCTACCATGAAACAAGTAAAAACAATTAGAAAGTCAATGAATACTTACCATAACACTACATAAAATATTAGGTATTCTAGAACATTCCATACTTTATGCACAAAGATGTGTGGAACATGACTGGCCTAAAGCCAACTAAGCACCTGTGGACGAACTGGATCCTCAACTGTGCCAGGCCCAATATCCAACGCTTTTTGCAACTGAATGGAAGCAAATAACAGCAACCACATTCTTAAATATAGTGTAGCTATGTGTATTGAATATTATTGTAACATTGAATACCTGGGTGCCGTTTGGCGGATCATAACTGCACTACAATTTCTCAGAGTACCCAAAATGAACTGAACTCAAGAATGAGCCCTGTAGCATAAGCTTATATTACAGAACAACCTCATTTTCGGCTGGATAATTAGTGACGACCCCTAAGCTTAGCTTTTCAACAGCTGCTCAGCGCCCACCGAGCATGTGAGTGTCACAGACACTTTCCAAGATGGTGACCCCCTGTGACAAGTTTGAAGTCCTGGACCATTGCGGTTATTGAGAAGCTGAAACATTAATCTGGTGCAATAAGTTCAGTTTATAAAATATGGCATTTTTAGGATTTAGTTCTCCTTTAACCCGAATATTGAACACATATCCAAATTAATGTGTATGCAGACTCACTTGAGATAGAAGTCAGTATTCCTCTGTGGCCATACATGCCTAATTAATATGATTAGGTATGCACCGAATCCAGGATTCGGTTCTGGGTTCCAGCCTTTTTTAGCAAAATTCGGCTAGATCCATGTGCCTGGCTGAACTAGATCCTAATTTGCATATGTAAATTAGGGGCAGGGAGGGAAACCGCACAACTTTGTCACAAAATAAGAAATAAAAATTTTGTTTTCCCCACTTTCCTTTCCCTCCCCTAATTTGCACATACAAATTCAGATTTGGTTTGTTATTTGGCCGAATCTTTCACCTAGGATTCCAAACAGTGGATTCGGTATAATCCTATATATGAAATTGGAGGCTTACCTTGTGTTCGCATTTCTGGTCAATAGGAAGTTTCATCCACTCACTGTCATCCCCCATGTTGATGCCCCTTGCCCTGCTTCAGCAATCCGAGGTCCTGTATGACAAATATAACCGGTTATTAACATTTACAGCTAAACACAAAAGGGAGGATGGGGACCAATTACTTAGAGCAAAACAATCGTTTAGAGCAGTGATCCCCAACCAATAGCTCGTGAGCAACAATGTTGCTCTCCAACCCCTTGGATGTTGCTCTCAGTGACCTCAAAGCAGGTGCTTATTTTTAAATTACAAGCTTGAAAGCCAGTTTTAATTGCATAAAAACCAAGTATAGTATAGTAGAGCCTCTTGTAGGCTGTGAGTCCACATAGGGGCTACAAAATAGCGAATCACATCCCTTACGAGGCGCCCCAAGATGGCACCAACGAAAGGACCTACAGTTTATGGCCACAAAAGGCCCCACCAAATGATATTTTACCGCCCTGCCCCTGAGCTGAACCCAGTCTGCATATTTTCTACTGCAAAAAACCGAATAACTGGTTATGCCCCAACTCCACTGCCAATGAGGAAAGGCCATTGACAAGCGCTGTTAATTGAATGCCAATGGTTAATGCCCAGTAGGCAATTCCAGGCAGAGAATGTTTTTCTTTTCTCTCTCAGGTCTCAGAGAGGGACATGTGTGTGCTATGGCTATAGGGAGCCTATTTCTATGAAAATATATTCAGCTTCTCCCCGAGGGGAGCACATCAATCAGCATGCATGAATTATAAAGATGAGCCACTGAAGAGAGACATCACAAGCTGCACTGGCATAAATACATAGAAATAGGTTATTGGTACTTTAAAGGAGAACTAACCCCCAATAATAAAAACCCCTACCCTACATAATTGATTACCCCTAATTCATTACTCACCTAGAAGTGCAGAGTAAGTGCAGCGGGAGCTCATGGGTGCCATCTACCAGCTCTTCGGTATTCTTCCTTTCCCTTCTGCAATTTCCGGGAATTTTTGGCGCATGCGCAGTTGCGACAAACTGGAAGACTGCTTCAATTGTGCATGCGCCAATACGGCGTCCACTTCCCGAAGAATAGAGAAGAGCCAGAAGATGGCGACTATGAGCTCCGCTGCACTTACTCTGCACCTATACGTGAGTAATGAATTAGGGGCACTTTCGGGGGGGGGGGGGGGAGTGGACTATGTAGGGTAGTGGGTAGTGTTTTTTATTATTGGGGGGGGGGTTTATTTCTCCTTTAACAAGACCTTACCCAGCAGAACAGACTCATATTGGGGAAGGGCAAAGAGGGCATGAGTCCCCTGCATTCTAAAGCATTTGTGTGAAAGACTGAATGCAAAGGATAGTTATATAGTATATTAAGTACCAATATATGCTTATTGTTTTGGGTGGCAAAACAGTCTTCACAACAGTTACAATTTGCTACATTTAGTCGATACTATTAGTTGTTACTTTTTAAGCAGCAACTATGGAATATTGGCAACTATTGTATCAATTCCAACAGCTGCCTTTAATAAAACTGTGATTCTGCTCAGCAGGGACAAACACAAGAAATGTATCAATTTGGAACAGTGTAGCGTATTTCGAAGGCAAACAACCCCTTTAATGCAGTCAGAACCACAGCTCTAATCTGCTGCTTAGGCTCTGAACATCTTTTGACTCCAATTGCTCCTTTTTGTTTTGCATCACAAACTCACCAGGAACCCTTCGTAGGGGAATCGAGGTTACAGCTATAAAAACGCATGTTCGGGGTGGGGGCTCATACCCAGGAAATCAAACACTAGAAGTGAGATCGGACCCTTGGCTTATGTTACATTGGGGCATCTTCTTGGCTGGCAGATGTGTGCCCAAAATTGCCACTGCTACCCCACCATTAACGTGAAGCTCTGGTACTTGCTTTCTTCAGCCTGAAAACACTTTTCTTTATTAAGAATTGTGCTTAGTACAGAGGAATACCTAGGCTGCCATAGTTTTATGGGGTCTCTCTGTACAGGCTATGAGCAAACTTAGGGGCTGTTCCTGCTGAATTGTGCTTAGTACAGGGGAATACCTGTGCTGCCATAGTTTTATGGGATCTCTCTAAAACAGACTATGAGAAAACTAAGGGGGCTGTTCCTGCTGAATTGTGCTTAGTACAGGGGACTACCTATGATGTCAATTTTATGGTATCTCTCTGTACAGACTATAAGCATATTTATGGGGCTGTTCCTTCTGAATTGTGCTTAGTACAGGGGAATACCTATGATGTCAATTTTATGGTATCTCTCTGTACAGACTATAAGCATATTTATGGGGCTGTTCCTTCTGAATTGTGCTTAGTACAGGGGAATACCTATGCGGTCATGGATTTATGGGATTTCTCTGTACAGACTATGAGCAAACTTAGGGGGGCTGTTACTTACTGAATTGTGTTTTGTACAGGGAAACACCAGAATACCTATTTCTACTGTACAGACAATGCATTAAAAGTTGCCTATGTCAGCAAGAAGAATAGGATGATTATGGGGGAGGGAGGGAGTGTTGCTCAGATTTAAAAAATAAATAAAAAAACAGAACAAAAAAAAAAAAAAAAAAAAAAAAAAAAAAAAAGAAGATATCTCAAGCGTTGCTGGAACTGAAACCAGAGAGAGTAACACCTTTATGGTATTCAGAGAAACCTTACATTTCGGAGTAGAAAAAGACATTTAGTCTGGATAGTGCATTATCTAGATTTACCATCAACTGGACAAATGCCTGGAGAAAGCCAAAAGCAATCCACGCCAGCTGTGGCCAGCCCTATAAAGAATATTTTAAGTTATGAAGAAGTTTCATGCGCATATAATAAAACGGGAGGGGACACAGAGTCAGCAAACAGACAAGCTTTTGATAATATCACTACACAAAAAGCTGAAGAGCAATTAAAGATGGTTTCACAATTCTATAGTGTAATAAACAAACAATCACCTTTATCTCTGTAATAAACCAATACCATGTATTCGACCAACTGAGCTGCATGAATTCATAGCGGTGGTAAAACAATCCGATTGTGTTTATTCAATGTTTAGTAGTCATGGTATAGAGATCCAAATGAGAAGAAATAACCCAGGTTTCAAGCATTCTGGATCACAAGTCCTACACCTGCAACCAACATGCTAATAGTTAAAGGAAGTTTCCCCTTTATGTCAGGTGAAGGAAGAGCCGGCAGTATAAAGGAATTGTTGAGCAGAATATTACACGAGTTCCCAGCCGTAGTCACGTGGAAAATATAAATAGATTCTGAGCTTCTCTCCTGTTTCAGAAATGCCCCAGAGATCTCAGTAATGTGAGGGACCAGACAGAACATTCTCAGAACTAGCACATTTAAACCTTTTATCCTTAGAATCCCCTATTTTACTCACATGTGCACTAGCCAGAATAGATAAAACTGGTAACAAAGTGGTATAGCAACAATGACTAATGCATTTCTCACAGGGCACAGTCTAATTGGCCAGACACATTGCATTTCCACAAGAACATGCAGTTAGGATAAGCTGGCATCAGCCGTTTTATTCCAGGGCACTGCCCTCGCACATCATTAAAGGGGTTGTTCACCTTTAACATGATGTATAGAGTGGTATTCAGAGACAATTTGCAATTGGTTTTCATTTTTGAGTTATTTAGCTTTTTAGTCAGTGGTTCTTCAGTATGCAGTTTCAGCAATCTGGTTGCTATGGTCCAAATTAATCTGGCAACCATGTATAGATTTAAAGAAGAGACTGGAATATGAATAAGAGAAAAAAAGGGGGGTTGTGGGTGCACTTCTTAGGCTCAATTATAATATATTTAAGTATAATGGAAGTGCTACTGACCTGGCCAATTAATGCACATTCCCTGGTCCCCTGTCTGAATAATTCAATAAATAAGCAAGGGTTAATTTTGTTAAATTATGATCATAAAACTGATAAGCCACCATGCTGAGAGAGAGAGAGAGAGAGAGAGAGAGAGAGAGAGAGAGAGAGAGAGAGAGAGAGAGAGAGAGAGAGAGAGAGAGAGAGAGAGAGAGAGAGAGAGAGAGAGAGAGAGAGAGAGAGAGAGAGAGAGAGAGAGAGAGAGAGAGACTGCCCAAACCAGGGAATGGGCATTGATAATTGGCCAGGTCAGTTGCATTTCCATTGTACTTAAACGTATTATAATTTAGCCTTAGGATTGCACCCACAAACCCCTTTATTGTATATGAATAAGAGAAGCCTGAATAGAAAGGCTGGTGCAGTTTTCTGCCTGTAGGAGCACCGGCCTAGGGTGTCACACAAATAGATACAAACAAGTAAAAACACCTTTCCCATCTCTTTTAAAGGTGAACCACCCGTTTGAAATCACGGACCTACAACTACTATAATCCAATATAATACACAAAAGCCATGAATATCCTGTAAATTATATCCTTATAAACGGTGAGTAGTGATGTCATCAGTTATAAACGGTGAGTAGTGATGTCATTTCTGTCACATGACTCACTAAAATTTGTGTATTATAATAAATAAAGTACCCCCAGTTGTAAAATATGAGGATATTAGAAGTTACCTCGGAGTTCCATGACCTGTATAAAAACACTCGGCCGAACGGTCATGAAACTCCTCGGTAACTAATAATATCCTTATATTTTACAAGAGGGGGTACTTTATTCACTATATCTGAGGGGGCGCAAAGTCATGGGCACTCTTAGCAGTTGCATGCATCTCATAGCAACTTTGGGGCATGCTGGGAGCTGCAGTGCCAAGGCTCTGGAGAGGCAAATCCTACATATTGATATAATACACAAAAGCTATGAATATCTTGTAAATTATTTCCTTATAAACGGTGAGTTCGGATGTCATTTCTGTCACATGACTCACTGAAATTTGTGTATTATAATAAAGTATGCCAGTTGCAAAATATGAGGATATTAGAAGTTACATCGGAGTTCGGCCTCGTGTTTTTATATGGTCATGAAAACTTATAATATCCTTATAATTTACAAGAGGGGGTACTTTATTCACTATATAATATAGTGAATATAGTGAGCTGTAGTGCCAAGGCTCTGGAGAGGCAAATCCTATATAATGATATGATATAATATAGTGAGAGGAGCTGTAGTGTTAAGGCTCTGGAGAAGCAAATCATATTTAATTATATAATATAGTGAGAGGAGCTGTATTGTTAAAGGGATACTGTCATGGGAAAAAATTTTTTTTCAAAATGAATCAGTTAATAGTGCTGCTCCAGCAGAATTCTGCACTGAAATCCATTTCTCAAAAGAGCAAACAGATTTTTTAATATTCAATTTTGAAATCTGACATGGAGCTAGACTATTTTGTCAATTTCCCAGCTGCCCCAGGTCATGTGACTTGTGCTCTGATAAACTTCAATCACTCTTTACTGCAAGTTGGAGTGATATCACCCCCCTCCCTTTTTCCCCCCCAGCAGCCAAACAAAAGAACAATGGGAAGGTAACCAGATAGCAGCTCCCCAACACAAGATAACAGCTGCCTGGTAGATCTAAGAACAACACTCAATAGTAAAAACCCTTGTCCCACTGAGACACATTCAGTAACATTGAGAAGGAAAAACAGCAGCCTGCCAGAAAGCATTTCTCTCCTAAAGTGCAGGCACAAGTCACATGACTTGGGGCAGCTGGGAAATTGACAAAATGTCTAGCCCCATGTCCGATTTTAAAATTGAATATAAAAAAAATCTGTTTGCTCTTTTGAGAAATGGATTTCAGTGCAGAATTCTGCTGTAAAAGCACTATTAACTGATTTATTTTGAAAAAAAATTATCCCTATAAGGCTCTGGAGAGGCAAATCCTATAAAATAATATAATATAGTGAGGAGCTGTATCCTATATAATATAATATAGTGAGAGGAGCTGTAGTGCTAAGGCTCTGGAGAGGCAAATCATATGATATAATATAGCGAGAGGAGCTGTATTCTATATAAAGATATAATATAGCGAGGGGAGCTGTAGTGTTAAGGCTCTGGAGAGGCAAATCATATATTATGATATATAATGATTTAATATAGTGAGAGGGGCTCAAATGCTGGGTGTGTGTAATGCAGAAGAGAATTAGCATTAGATCCATTAGTGTGTCAGTCATTGAGCCTCTCACCATCTCACATGCCTCAGTAACGGGTCAGGCACAGAGCCCCCTGGAACTGGATCTCAGCAACAGGATCATGGGGCCCTCCATCTGCTGCCAGACTGGCATTTTATGCTGAGGAGGAGGAGGGACGCAGTTTGGGGGCCACCATCACCTGCTCTAGGATATGTCATTATTGCACAGTTTAGTGTAATCTGTACGTTCATGTCCAGGAGCCAGAAATACGCCCTGCCCTAGGAATGGCACTGGAGACAGGGCGGACTTTGTATCCCCCGCCACACAGCCAGGACTTTACCTACGGAGCAGATTCGATACCGTCGTGACCCGCGGGGCCCTCAACCCTCTCCTTAAACAAAGGGCCCGAGCGCATCCAGCGGAGCTCACACCTTTAGCATCTCTCCGGCGCAGCCACTGATGTCAGAGCTAGGCAACAAGCACGCCCCTTCCGGTCACCGAGCCAATCACACGCAAGTCACCCGCACAGCCGACGCTGGCCTAGGTTTTGCTTTTCTTTCCGTTTCATTTATTTTCGTCACCCTATAGCGGCTATTGGTATAATCCAGAGCGGCTCTGTTACCGCAGGGACTGCTGAATGCTTTAGTTCTGAAATGGGTGGCGGCTGCCGGCGATAAGTCCCCATCCAAGTCTAGGGCGGGTACCAAGAGGCAGACTTTAGTATCCACCCAAAATAAACCTGCTGTCATCAGTCTCGTGCTAAGGATTTACCAAGAAGCAGAATCCCTGGGGTTTGCCAGATAAAGGGCATCTCTCTGTAACACGGTGCCTTATGGCAGTTAAACATTTAAATACACAATAAGCAGTTTTGCCATGAATATACATTTAAGCTGCTTAACCTTTAAGTTAAAGTTTTGACTTCTGACGTTTTCCAAATTTCAAATGGGGGGGTCACCGACCCCAAATTGCGCTGTAGGGCTACACATCAATTGTCATTGCTACTTTTTAATACTCATCTTTCTATTCAGGCCTCTCCTATTCATATTCCAGTTTCTTAATCAAAGCAACGCATGGTTGCTAGAAAATTTGGACCCTAGCAACCAGATTCCTGAAACGGCCAACTGGAGAGCGGCTGAATAAAAAGCTTAACTAAAAAAACAGCAAATAAAAAAGGAAAACCATTTGCAGAATGTTTAAGAATATCCCCTCTCTACATAATACTAAGGGGCAGATTTACTAAGGGTCGAAGTGAATTTTCAAAGTTAAAAACTTGGAACTATTTTTTTGGGAACTTCGACCATCGAATAGGCCTAAATTCGACTTCGAAAATCGAAGTACTGTCTCTTTTGACTTTGATGCTTCGCCATCCTAAAAATGCAGAATTGCTATGTTGGCCTATTGGGACCTTCTAGAACCTATAGCCAACATTTGGGTAAGTTTTTAGAAGCAGAAGTAAAATCGTTTGATTCAAAGGATTTCATCGTACGATCGAACAATTTGACTTAGACCGAAAACGGTCAAATTCAGAAGTCGAAGTAATCCAATACGATTGTCAAATTTCGAAGTATTTTCCACTTCGAAATTCGACCCTTGATAAATCTGCCCCTAAACAACCACTTTAATCACCATAAAGCACGGTCTGACTTAAAGAACAAGGAAAGAGTCTATTTGCAGTGAATGCTGGGGGGGGGGGTGACAGGCTAATTCCTATTAAGTGGTTAAGCAATTAAGAGCCAAAGGTAGGTGCCTAACAAATTACCCCCCCCCCCCCCCAAGCAGAGCCCTGTTAAGTAGGATTGATGCTTCGCCGTAACCCACCAGGCTCCTTCAAACAATCTCATATGCCTCCTAGGAGTTTAGGAAAGAGCCTGCATTCTACCCAGGAGCCCAAGAAGGTGCCCACAGACCACCCACAAGGTCAGGCACTTTCTGAAACCAAACTGATTTGCAGGTATAATGTTGGTACCTGACCAAAGCCTCTTTGGGAGCTTTCAGGAAAATGGTTTCTGGATAACAGAACCTACACCTGTGATTTAAAGGGGACCTGTCACCCAAAAAAAATATTTCAAATCCTATTTTATCATGTTAGTCAAGCAAAATGAACTTTAATTACACTGTATAAATTATTTGAATCTTGTTTCCATCAGTCTGGGAATAGGGATGTAGCGAACGTCGGAAAAAATGTTTGCGAACATATTCGCGAACTTGCGTCAAAAATGCGAACGGTTCGCGAACGTCGCGAACCCCATAGACTTCAATGGGAAGGCGAATTTTAAAAGCTAGAAAAGACATTTCTGGCCAGAAAAATGATTTTAAAGTTGTTTAAAGGGTGCAACGACCTGGACAGTGCCATGCCAGAGGGGGATCAAGGGCAAAAATGTTTCTAAAAAATCCATTGTTGACACAGCGCTGCGTTTTGTGCTGTAAAGGGCAGAAATCACACTACATTTCTAAACCTGTGTAATAAAATGCTTTAAAACGTCCGGCGTCTACATGCCAATCAAGTCGTGTAAAGGTTACAGCCTGTTCACACGCAAAGACGAAACGCGGTGCTTACTGCAACGCAAAAAGACGCAAAGAGCTTTAATGAATGATACCGTCAAGTGAGCAAATAATAGTTTTTAATTACTAGTTGCTTGTCACCTCCAGGATGTTCGTCCTGTTGGTGGCAATATTTCTGTAGTGGTGTGTTTAGCAGTCACCGTGCTTGTGCGCACGGTCAGGCAGAGGTAATTCAATGTACAGTGAAGTGAACCAAAAAACACTGATTCTGCAGTGTGGGCCCAGTTTTGGTCTACTTTATTGATCACCTGCGGTGACCATAAAAGATGCGATTTTGCCACTGTTGCAGAACCCTGAAAAATTAGGCATGTGTACTTTCCTGAAAAATTATGTTTTTTTTGTCGCAGCCACTGAACCAGAAGTCCAGAAACAATATGCCATATAAATGCTGAAAATATTAATTTTTTTTTGTGGCAGCCACTGCAGCACAGAGGCCAGAAAAAATATGCCATATAAATGCAAACAATATTAATTTTTTTTGTCGCAGCCACTGCAGCACAGAGGCCAGAAAAAATATGCCATATAAATGCAAACAATATTAATTTTTTTTTTGTCGCAGCCACTGCAGCACAGAGGCCAGGAAAAATATGCCATATAAAAGCTAACAATATAAATTTTTTTTGTCGCAGACACTGAAGCACAGAGGCCAGAAAAAATATGCCATATAAATGCTGAAAATATTCTGTTTTTTTTGGCCGCAGCCACTGAAGCACAGAGGCCAGAAAAAATATGCCATATAAATGCAAACAATATTAATTTTTTTTTTGTCGCAGCCACTGCAGCACAGAGGCCAGAAAAAATATGCCATATAAATGCTGAAAATATTCTGTTTTTTTTGGTCGCAGCCACTGCAGCACAGAGGCCAGAAAAAATATGCCATATAAATGCAAACAATATTAATTTTTTTTTGTCGCAGCCACTGCAGCACAGAGGCCAGAAAAAATATGCCATATAAATGCTGAAAATATTCATTTTTTTTGTCACAGCCACTGAAGCACAGAGGCCAGAAAAAATATGCCATATAAATGCAAACAATATTAATTTTTTTTTGTGGCAGCCACTGTAGCACAGAGGCCAGAAAAAATATGCCATATAAATGCAAACAATATTAATTTTTTTTTGTCGCAGCCACTGCAGCACAGAGGCCAGAAAAAATATGCCATATAAATGCTGAAAATATTCTGTTTTTTTTGGTCGCAGCCACTGAAGCACAGAGGCCAGAAAAACTCAGGATTTACCTGGATTCAAATTAAACCAGTAGGGTTTGCACCCTAGTTTGTAACGGTGGTGGAGGGAGGAGGACGCTAAAGGACAGCTGTATGTGGAGTCATGAGGCGTGCAGAGAAGGACAGCTGCATGGGGAGTCAGAATCAGAAACTCAGAACAAGTCTTCCGGCGTGCAGTAACCCTCCGAGATCCACCCCTCATTCATTTTAATAAAGGTCAGGTAATCCACACTTTTGTGACCTAGGCGAGTTCTCTTCTCAGTTACAATCCCTCCTGCTGCACTGAAGGTCCTTTCTGAGAGCACACTTGAGGCTGGGCAAGACAAGAGGTTCATGGCAAATTGTGACAGCTCTGGCCACAGATCAAGCCTGCGCACCCAGTAGTCCAGGGGTTCATCGCTCCTCAGAGTGTCGATATCTGCAGTTAATGCCAGGTAGTCCGCTACCTGCCGGTCGAGGCGTTCTTTGAGGGTGGATCCCGAAGGGTTCTGCCGCTGCCTTGGACTGAAAAACATTTGCATGTCTGACGTTACAGAGTGGCCAAAGTGCTTTGTCCTTGCAGGTGCGCTCGTGGCAGGATTACTGGCACCTCTGCCCCTGGAATGTTGATGAGTTCCTGAAGTGACATCACCCTTAAAAGCATTGTACAACATGTTTTGCAGGCTGGTTTGTAAATGCAGCATCCTTTCAGACTTGTGGTATGTTGGTAACATTTCTGCCACTTTATGCTTGTACCGAGGGTCTAGTAGAGTCGCGACCCAGTACAGGTCCTTCTCCTTAAGCCTCTTGATACGGGGGTCCTTCAACAGGCATGACAGCATGAAAGACCCCATTCTCACAAGGTTGGATGCAGAGGTATCCATCTCCACTTCCTCGTTATCAAGGACTGCATCATCCACGGTCTCCTCCCCCCAGCCACGTACAAGACCAGGGGTCCCCAAAAGGTCACCACTAGCCCCCTGGGAAGCCTGCTCCTGTTGGTCCTCCTCCTCCACAAAGCCACCTTCCTCCTCTGACTCCACTTCTGACACCTCTCCCTGCGTTGCAGCAGGTGCCTGGGTTCGTTCTGGTGATTCCGCCCAGAAATCGTGCGCTTCCTGCTCCTCGTCACGCTGGTCTACAGCCTCATCTGTCACTCGTCGCACGGCACGCTCCAGGAAGAAAGCAAAGGGTATTAGGTCGCTGATGGTGCCTTCGGTGCGACTGACCATATTTGTAACATCTTCAAAAGGGCGCATGAGCCTGCAGGCATCGTGCATAAGCACCCAGTAACGGGGGAAAAAAATCCCCAGCTCTGCAGATCCAGTCCTACCACCCAGTTCAAACAGGTATTCGTTGACGGCTCTTTGTTGTTGCAGCAGACGTTCCAACATGAGGAGCGTTGAATTCCAGCGAGTCTGGCTGTCGCAAATCAAACGCCTGACTGGCATGTTGTACCGCTGCTGAATGTCAGCAAGGCGTGCCATGGCTGTATAGGAACGTCTGAAATGGGCCGACACCTTCCTGGACTGCCTGAGAACGTCCTGGAATCCTGGGTACTTTGAGACAAAACGTTGTACTATTAAATTCAGAACATGTGCCATGCAGGGCACATGTGTTAAATTGCCCAGTCTCAGTGCTGCCAACAGATTGCTTCCATTGTCACACACCACTTTTCCGATCTTCAGTTGGTGTGGGGTCAGCCACCGATCGGCCTGTGACTGCAGAGATGACAGGAGTACAGATCCGGTATGGTTTTTGCTTTCCAGGCACGTCATCCCCAAGACAGCATGACAACGGCGTACCTGGCACGTCGAATAGCCTAGGGGGAGCTGGGGGTGCACAGGTGTGGAGGAGGAGGACCCAGCAGCAGAGGATGAAGAAGAGGAAGAAGACGAGGTAGAGAGCGAAGGAGGAGTAGAGGTGGTGGCAGAACCGCGTGCAATCCGTGGCGGTGACACCAACTCCACTGTCGTTGTTGAGCCACACATTTCCTGCTTCCCAGCCATGACCAAGTTCACCCAGTGGGCAGTGTAGGTGACATACCTGCCCTGACCATGCTTGGAGGACCATGCGTCAGTAGTCATATGGACCTTTGGCCCAACACTAAGTGACAGAGATGCGGTGACTTGGCTCTGCACATGGTGGTACAGGTGTGGTATTCCCTTTTTTGAAAAAAAATTGCGGCTGGGTACCTTCCACTGCGGTGTCCCAATTGCTACAAATTTGCGGAAGGCCTCAGAGTCCACCAGCTGGTATGGTAAAAGCTGGCGGGCTAAGAGTGCAGACAAGCCAGCTGTCAGACGCCAGGCAAGGGGGTGACTCGCAGACATTGGCTTCTTACACTCAAACATGGCCCTCACAGAAACTTGGCTGGGGGCAGATGACTGGGAATGGGAACTGGTGGTCAAGGTGGAAGGCGGAGTGGAGGGTGGTTCAGACGGGTCAAGGACAGCAGAGGTAGAGCAGTAAGATGCTGGACCAGAAGGAGGGTGGCTTTTAGTTTGCCTGTTGCCTTTGAGGTGTTGCTCCCAAAGTGCTTTGTGCTTGCCGTTCATGTGCCTTCGCATAGAAGTTGTACCTATGTGGCTGTTGGGCTTCCCAAGACTCAGTTTCTGACTGCACTCATTGCAAATTACAACGCTTTTGTCAGAGGCACACACATTAAAAAAATCCCACACTGCTGACCTTTTTGAGGCTGGCAATCTGGGGGTAAAAGTAGAAGTCGGCGGCGTTGGCGGCAATGGCGGGTGCGTTGGCTGGCTGACCACAGGTGCAGATACATGTTGTTGCCCTACTGTTCCCTGCGAGCTGTCCTCCCTGCTTCTTCTAAGTCTTATTCTCCTCCTGCCTCTCTGACTCTCCGTCTCTCCATCTGAACTATCCTCCTCTTGCTCTCTTCTACTGGGCACCCACAAAACATCAATCTCCTCATCATCATTCTCCTCAAATGCATCAATTTCTTCTAACAGCTCACAGAAGGAAGCAGCAGCGGGGACCTCCTCGTCATCACTCATTATGTCCATCTCTGTTGTGTTCTCTGCCAGAATTAAATCTGGTGTAACGTCCTCATCTCCTTCATCTTCTTCTGCCAATAATGGTTGCGCATCACTCAGTTCAAGAAACTCATGTGAAAATAACTCCTCTGACTCCAGTGAAGAAGGGGCGCCGGTGGTGGAGGAAGTGTTACGTGGGGTGCCCATAGCAGTGGAGGATGAGGATGTTGTGGTAAAGTTAGAAACGGTAGAGGATGGGGTGTGCTGTGTAAGCCAGTCAACTACCTCTTCAGCATTTTGGGAGTTCAGGGTCATTGCCTTTTTAAAACTGGGCAATTTCCTAGGGCCACAGGATAGCATAGCAGCACGGCCCCTAGTGCCTCTGCGTGGCGGCCTGCCTTTGCCTGGCATTATTTTTAAAACAAAAACAACTCAGGTGGTGTTTCTGGAGACGGTATTATTATTGATATTTAGACAAAATGTGAACAAGCTCACACAGCTAGATGGGAGTTGTTTGAAAATGAAGAAGAAGAAGAAGAACACACTGGGCAAACAAGGCCTACAAGGTCAACGTATACACTACTACAGCAGTGGATACGGAATATATTATTGCTGCCTGAAAAACGTCACTCGGGTGGTGTTTCTGGAGACGGTATTATTATTGATATTTAGACAGAATGTGAACAAGCTCACAGAGCTAGATGGCAGTGGTTTGAAAATGAAGAACACACTGGGCAAATAATGCCTACAAGGTCAACGTATACACTACAGCAGTGGTGGATACGGAATATATTATTGCTGCTTGAAAAACGTCACTCAGGTGGTGTTTCTGGAGACGGTATTATTATTGATATTTAGACAGAATGTGAAAAAGCTCACACAGCTAAGTGGCAGTGGTTTGAAAATGAAGAACACACTGGGCAAATAATGCCTACAAGGTCAACGTATACACTACAGCAGTGGTGGATACGGAATATATTATTGCTGCTTGAAAAACGTCACTCAGGTGGTGTTTCTGGAGACGGTATTATTATTGATATTTAGACAGAATGTGAAAAAGCTCACACAGCTAAGTGGCAGTGGTTTGAAAATGAAGAACACACTGGGCAAATAATGCCTACAAGGTCAACGTATACACTACAGCAGTGGTGGATACGGAATATATTATTGCTGCTTGAAAAACGTCACTCAGGTGGTGTTTCTGGAGACGGTATTATTATTGATATTTAGACAGAATGTGAACAAGCTCACACAGCTAAGTGGCAGTGGTTTGAAAATGAAGAACACACTGGGCAAATAATGCCTACAAGGTCAACGTATACACTACAGCAGTGGTGGATACGGAATATATTATTGCTGCTTGAAAAACGTCACTCAGGTGGTGTTTCTGGAGACGGTATTATTATTGATATTTAGACAGAATGTGAACAAGCTCACACAGCTAAGTGGCAGTGGTTTGAAAATGAAGAACACACTGGGCAAATAATGCCTACAAGGTCAACGTATACACTACAGCAGTGGTGGATACGGAATATATTATTGCTGCTTGAAAAACGTCACTCAGGTGGTGTTTCTGGAGACGGTATTATTATTGATATTTAGACAGAATGTGAACAAGCTCACACAGCTAGATGGCCACTGGGCAAATAATGCCTGCAAGTGCACTACTATTGGTGCACTACTATGAAGAACAGCAAACAGCACTGGACACCTTAAAGAACAGTAAGATAAGTAAAATAAAAAAAAAATTATATGTATATTAAAAAAAAAAATATTCTCGGGTTGGTGCTGCTGAACTACTAGGAGCAGCACAGTAGCACACCAGTCCCACTCCCCAACACTGCTAGACTAATAGCACTTGGCTGTTAAAGTAGCAAAGTAAAACAACAAAAAAGAAAATAAAAGCAGTCCTTACAAGGACTATTGGGTTATTACAGCAGTCAGCAGATGAGATCAGAAGAGATCAGTGCCCACAGCAGGCAGCTACATACAGAGCACTGCAGTAGAAGGTAGATTACTAGCCAGCAAAGCTACCCTAAAATGTCCCTCAAATCCCTGCAGACTTCTGTCCCTCCAATACAGAGCAGTATCAAGTAGATTACTAGCCAGCAAAGTTACTATCAACTGTCCCTCAAAGAAGTCAGTGAAATCACTAACAGCTCTCTCCCTACACTAGCTCTTGCAAGCACACACAGGCAGAATGAAAAAACGCTGCAGGGCTTCAGTTTATATATGGAAGGGGAGTGGTCCAGGGGGTGTGGGGGTGGTCCAGGAGGGAGAGCTTCCTGATTGGCTGCCATGTATCTGCTGGTCTGGGGTGAGAGGTCAAAAAAAAGCGCCAGGTAAGGCGAACCCAAAATGGCGAACGTCGCGCGACGTTCGCGAACTTGCGGCGGACGCGAACAGCCGATGTTCGCGCGAACAAGTTCGCCGGCGAACAGTCCGCGACATCCCTATCTGGGAATTCATAGTTATAACAATCAGGCAGGAGCCATTTTGTGGACACTGTTATTAAGACAAGTCTTGTATCATCTCAGAGTCTTGTTTGTGCACCAGAATGGGGGATCTGATGTCCATCCCCATGCCCTGGCTACACAATTAAATGGTTAAGAGAGCTGGGGGAATGTAGGGAGAGCAGTGACATCTAGGAAGTGCTGAATAGAAAGTGAAAGTAATTGCTTGCCCCGCCTCTATGCCACTGGCATAGAGGAGGGGCAGACAATATTTGATTGACAGCTATTTTTAAATGAGTTTACAACAGCTATGAATGCTTTAATAAAAAAAGAAATAGGATTTCATAATTAATTTGAAAAGGACTTTTATTATACAGATTTTTATGTCTGGGTGACGGGTCCACTTTAAATGCCGAGAGGAAGCATGAAAGCAGAATGAGGTCAACCACTAACAGAAAGGTTTCACTACGATTTTATTTATCCAAAAGGAGGGAGTGGATCTGGGGCAATTGCCACACACATAGAACCAGAGAAATTTTTAGCAGCAGATCCCAAGGATCCAGAGGATTTCTGACCTGGTCACTGTGAGATTTCATTTGTTCTCAAACAAACAAGATTGGCAATATGTAGCGTCTGACAATGCCAGAGGGGCTTCTCTAAGATGCCAGACAGTCACTATTTATTGGGGCCTTCGTGCGCTTGAAATGTCAGGGTTTATTATAAATCCTAGTCCAGACATGTGCTTTAGTCTTCTTGTAGATGGGCCAGGACTTTAGTTTATTAATTCAAATGTCATAAGAAAGCAGCTCATTTGGAGGGGGCCCCTAGGCTGCCAGGTTTAGAAGACTTGCCAGAGACATAGGGAGCTCTACAGGATTTCAGCATCCACTGGCCAGTGCTGCATACAGTACCATGTGATCACTGGGTAGCACCATGATGCTCAGCAGAGCAGCCTAGTCCTGCAATTCTCCCCAACATGTCAGGTATTTAGCACCCCCCCTTATTTCTCCTTATAGTAGTGACCTAGCAAACGGTTTACCATGAATAGAGTAGTGATGGGTTCCTTTTATAGACCAGCCCATGATGTCACAAAAGGGCGGGGCGAGCAGCTATAAAACCGGAACGAGAAAGTGTAAGGTGGCGGGCGGGCAGAGCAGAAAAAAAAGCTCGACCAGGACCCGCTGAATTCTGCACTGAAATCCATTTTTAAAAAGAGCAAACAGATTTATTTATATTCAATTTTGAAATCTGACATGGGACTAGACATATTGCCAGTTTCCCAGCTGCCCCCAGTCATGTGACTTGTGCTTTGATAAACTTCAGCCAGTCTTTACTGAAAGTTGGCGTGATATCACCCCCTCCCCAAACCCGCGGGTATCAGGCCGGCCCGCACATCACTACTATAGAGCATAAGACACAAAAACAACTAGTTGTTTTCAGATAGATCACCAGAAATTACTTTTTACAATGACTTTCTATTTTCTAAAGGGATACATTTAGTTGATACATTTCTTATCTTTGTCCCTGCTCAGCAGAATCTCTGGGTTTCATTACAGGCAGCTGTTTGAATTGATACAATAGTTGCTAATACTCCAGAGATGCTGCGGAGAAATTTATCAACTAAATGTGGCAAAATTGTAAAGGTTCAGAGTCTGCACCTGAATTATTGAGCCGTCAGACTCAAACACCAAAGACAGGACAATTCAACTTTAAACTTTTTTGGAAAACCCATAAAAAAAATAAAATAATTGAAAGTAATTGAAAAAAAGTCTATTTCTGGAGAACAATCTGAAAACAACTGAACTGAAAAGTGTTTGAAAGGTGAACCACCCCTTTACATAAAATAGAAACAAATATTAAAGGTGTGGTTCACATGAAAATGAACTTTTATAGAATGGCTAATTCTAAGTAACTTTTTTAAATGATTTGTCTTCTGACTCTTTCCAGCTTTCGAATAGGGGGTCACTGACCCCATATAAAATTCAAATGCTCTATAAGACCACATGTATTGTAATTTTATCACTCATCTTTCTATTCAGGCCTCTCCTATTCATATATCAGTCTCTTATAAAAATCAATGCATGGTTACTAGGGTAATTTGGACCCTAGTGACCAGGATGCTGAAATTGCAAACTGGGGAGCTATTGAATAAAATGCCAAATAACAAAAACCACAAATAATAAATAATGAAAACCATTTGCAAATTGTCTCTGAATAGCCCTCTCTATTAGTGATGTGCTCGCCCCGCCCCTTTTGTGACATCATCGGTGGGGAGGGTAGGCGCGGGTCTATAAAAGGACCCCCGGAAGCGGGTGCGGATTGGAGCAGGGCGGGTTAGAAGTTAATTTAAAGGTAAAACAACCCCTTTAAGATTTAGCACTCTCCCATACCTCAGGGAACTTATGAGATCATCAAACTGGACATATAAAGTCCCCTATAGACATTACATTCATTCAGATATGTAGGGATAAGAAACGTCAAGCTTGTCTGTTACTGCTTAACTACAACTCTCAACACCCTAAACTGTGCAACACCAGAACAAACAAAAAGGCTGTAAAACCATAGTCTAAATAAACCTCATTCAAAACAAGCTTTTATTATGCTCTGCCCCATCTCCATGACACCCAACCAAGCGCTTCACAGCTGCCCCTCCCCATATTCAAATCATGCGCCTACTGACTACTAAACACAGATTAACCCCGTCATTGCTCAAACACCCTAAACCTTGCCAAAGACATACACGGTGAACAAAGTTAAGAATCTCCAGCCCAGACAGGGGATCTCATGGTGAAAAGGCACGTGTTACACCACCCACTTAAATCCATGGAGCAAACAGGAGCAGAAGTACAGAAGAGGGGGGGGGGGGGGAAAGACATAAATGCTATTATTCTAGTATTAAAGCAGCACTTTAGGGGAAATAAACTATTACCATAAAACATCATGGAAGAACACAAATTGGTAGGTAAGGGGCACCTGCAGCAAACTGAGCAGAGTCACTACAACACAGAAGCAGGTGGCACAGTTTAGTAGACACAGGCCCATGACATTGTCACCTGCAGAAGAATGTGAATTAGGCACTAGGGCTGCAGTCACTTAACTGACAGTAATACATTGTGCTGAGAACACAGAGAGTTACACTGCCCACCCACATTACTGACCCCTGGGATAAAGGTTTCCCGTCCCCTTTACTCTACTCACGACCCCTCTCATCCTCTCTCTCTCGCTCTCTCTCATATCAAGCAGGACCCTCATATCACTCTCCTCCCGGTGGAAACATTTAGACCCATTTTCTTCTCTCCTTATCCCTAAGCAGGACCCTGTGCTCCCACTAAGATTATGCAATGACCCCCCCAACCTTCTCATCCCACTGGTACCCAGTACTACACAGGGGTCACCTTTCTCCACACTGGGTCTATACATACATCTCCCCCCCTCCCTCACTGGCCCCAGGTAGGGCCCCCCTCCCTCACTGGCCCCAGGCAGGAACCCCCTCCCTCACTGGCCCCAGGCAAGAACCCCCTCGGTCCCAGACAGGGGCCCCACTCACCTGACCCACAGGCAGCTCCCCACTAATACTATCCAGGGCCGCACTTCATCCTCTTTCCCAACTGGAGTCATAAATGACCGCCTCACTCTCTCGCCCCGTGGGAATGTCACTCATGCCCCTCACCCCTTACTGTGACGACACAAAGTCCACCCGTGTCACTGTTGGGGACCCAACTCACGTTCTCTCTTCCCTGAGGGTCGGATTGATCAGCTCATGCCCGTGACAGCCCCAACAGCCCCCTTGCACTCCCGCCCCTATCGCCTCTCTGACCTGTTTCCGTTCCGCCTTCAGGCCCTTCGCGATTTATATTGTTCCAGTCCCGGCGCTGCGGGTTCTTCCACCCTCAGACGTTCGTATCGTTTAAACTCGCTCACAGCGCAGTATTCTTAAATCTTATTGGTTCTCAGAGGCTGTCGCAGCGATCGCGCTCTCATTGGTTATTTTAAACACGGGGAAGGGGCGTGACGAGTAAAAGAGCTCATTCCAAAACCTCCCACCCTGACTGTCAAGCGGAGAGAGAGGGGACTGGGGGTGAAAGGGAGGTGAACAGTTTATGAATGCAGAATGAGAATGGACTCGCTGTGGCATTTGTTCCTCTGCATTAGCCGGATAAACAAAGTAGTTATCTGTAACCCGCAGTGCCTACACTACAACTCCCAATGTTCCTTTACTGGCAATGCGTTCTACCAGCAAATATTCTGATCCCCATTGGCAGCAGCAGTCCTGCCCTGCTTTATGGCAGCTGAGATTCTAGCTATCTGTATAACAGAGCATTCTGTCCCAGTGGCTGCACAGATCCTATCTGATCCTCATTGGCAGCAGCAGTCCTGCCCTGCTTTATGGCAGCTGAGATTCTAGCTATCTGTATAACAGAGCATTCTGTCCCAGTGGCTGCACAGATCCTATCTGATCCTCATTGGCAGCAGCAGTCCTGTCTTGCTTTATGGCAGCTGAGATTCTAGCTATCTGTATAACAGAGCATTCTGTCCCAGTGGCTGCACAGATCCTATCTGATCCTCATTGGCAGCAGCAGTCCTGTCTTGCTTTATGACTGAAATTCTAGCTATCTGTATAGCAGAACATTCTGTCCCAGTGGCTGCACAGATCCTATCTGATCCCCATTGGCAGCAGCAGTCCTGCCCTGCTTTATGGCTGAGATTCTAGCTATCTGTATAACAGAACATTCTGTCCCAGTGACTGCACAGATCCTATCTGATCCCCATTGGCAGCAGCAGTCCTGCCCTGCTTTATGGCTGAGATTCTAGCTATCTGTATAACAGAACATTCTGTCCCAGTGGCTGCACACATCCTATCTGATCCCCATTGGCAGCAGCAGTCCTGCTCTGCTTTATGGCAGCTGAGATTGTAGCTATCTGTATAACAGATCATATCTGATCCCCATTGGAAGCAGCAATCCTGCCCTGCTTTCAGTGGTGCAACTATAGAGAAAGCAGACCCCACAGTTACAGGGGGGCGCGGGGAAAAGAGGGGGCCAGACTGCCGGGTCCGCTTCCTCTATAGTGAACAAGAAACCACCCCCCTTCACCAGCCACTCTCTTACCTGTGGTGGGAAATAGTGATGTACGGGCTGACCCGAGGCCCTCGGGATCGGCGGACCCCTGGACAAAATGTGCGGGTCACGGGTCGAGCTCTTCTCCTGCTCTCCGCAACCTAGTACTGCTGGCTTCCGGCGCCGGAATTTATAGACTTCCGCCTGCCCCGCCCCTTTTGTGACCTTACTGCGGGTCTGGGCGGCCACTGGTCTATAAATAAAGGGGAGCAGCGGGCCCGGTGCGGGTAGGGAGTGGGCCGGTTAGGGTTGGGTCGAGAAATTCTCGACCCGCACATCACTAGCGGGAAAGCAGGGACATGGGGCGGAGGCAGGAAGTGGGCGGGAGGATGGGGATTGGAGTGCGCTGGGCCTCTCTGAGGATTTTTAGTTATGCCACTGCCCGCTTTATTAAAACTATCCCCTCCCTGATTGATATTTGCCAGGCAGCAGTTTCAGGATTTTCTAGACATACTTTTTTAATGATTGCCTTTGAACAGCTTGATTCTTGATATTACAATAAAAAAGGGGGCAACCTTCTTAAAGCAAGCTTCTTTATAATCCTCATATACATTCATAGTACACTAGACAATGGCAGCCAGAAGCAGCGTTTGCATCAGACATTCATGTCGAGTCGGACGAACGCTGCAACACCATCCGACTTTTGCATTACTTACCTTGTTTCCCGTCGCATCTGACTTGACGCGGGCGTTTTGACGCCCAGCATCGGATCCGACAGAAATGTACGGAAATTGTCCGTGTAGTGCTAAATTGTCAGTTAGCTGAATGAATCACCTGCACTTGAGCAGATTAAAAGAATTAAATGTGCATAGATTTACACAGCCAGCCACAAACACACCACACCTACACACACAATTGAATGTACAGGGGATTAAGCATTTGTATACAGA
This sequence comes from Xenopus laevis, assembly GCF_017654675.1. Classification (NCBI taxonomy): domain Eukaryota; kingdom Metazoa; phylum Chordata; class Amphibia; order Anura; family Pipidae; genus Xenopus; species Xenopus laevis. Next base: position 14,884,650 of record NC_054378.1, read on the forward strand.
GCTCAGTGACAGAGCCTTTTCACGGAGACAAAGCATGTATCTCTGCTTTCGATTTGTGGAAACACTACTGTGTCCCCTTCCTTTATCCAAGGTCCTCATCTACTTATTTTGGGTTCACTGTTTTATCCACTTGGGGAACTGGTGAAGATGATCTCCTTTGGTGTTTTCTAATTTTCTGCTGGATAATTTGTGTAGACCCCTAAGCTTAGCTTCTCAACAGCTGCTCAGAGCCTACCGAGCATGAGAGTGTCACAGACACTTTCCAAGATGGTGACCCTCTGTGACAAGTCTGAAGTCCTGGATCATTGCTGCTATTGACAAGCTGAAACTTTAGGCTGGTGCAATAAATAGGTCATTTTAAGCCATATTAATGTTTAAGGTTTAGTTCTCCTTTAAGATAGTATTATAATTAAATGGAGGTAGTCAAGAGATGGCAATAGCCTTGTAAACGTACACAATCTTTTTAAATCAGATGGTCTGTTAATGGTAAACTAGTCCAAACCCACATCTTTCTTTAGAATAAGTTTGAGACAACATCCCCCGGAAAAAAAAAAAAAGAATGCTTTTCTGAACACTTTTGCAGTTTTGTATTCAAGGGTTTGTTTAACTTTCAAAAACCTTTTTTTCCAGTTCGTTTTTTTCTGATTGTTTTCAGAAAAAATTAAACTTTACACTTCAATAGTAGAAAAGTGGTCACAAATAGAAAACAGAAAGTCGGTGTATCAAAGTTTTTATTTCTGGTGAAACAACTTAACTGAAAAAAAAAAAAAATAAAGTGTTGGAAGGTGAATAACCCCTTTAATTTCCTGTTCAGCATAAAGTTTCATGAGATTTGCCATTTTTAGCTGAATTGAACCATGTTTCTGGCCACCACAAGATTAAGGGCTCTTACACACGAGAGGTTTTACCTGCGCTCCCCTGCGTTGCACTTTCTTCCGTTCAGCCACAGGGGAGCGCTGGAGTAGACACACTGAATTATTGTCAATGGGGCTGTACTCACACACGCATGTATGCGCCAAATGCAGGTAAACTGCAACATTCTGCGTCCCAACCTGCGTTTGGCGCTTACATGCGTGTGAGTGCAGCCCCATTGAACGTCTAAAGCTCGATCGAATATTATCGACCCGAAAACTCGAATCAAATTAGACTAAACTCAAATCGAACATCAGGAAGGCTATTAACATCTTAAAATGGGTCACTGGACCTCTGCCATTGACTTCTACAGGAACTCGGCAGGTTTTAGGTGGCGAATAGTCGAATTCCAGTTGTTCCCAGAGGCAAGGTATGATAAATATTGAATTCAAGTTTCGATTATTCCCAACTCAAATTTGTGAGTTTTGACTAAAAATCCAGCTCGAAAATTCAAATTGACAATTTGACTCTTAAAGGGCACCAATCATGACCAAAATCATTTACTAAGTAAATACACTATGTGAAAGTTCAAGAAATCCGATTTTTAAAACAGTTAGAATTGTTTGTATAATGTAAATGATCAGCTCACTATTCCTTCTGCAAGATCTCCCCTACCTATATCTTCCCAGCCAACTGTAGCTATGAAATCTCGCACATGCTCAGTTGAAATTCCTTGTTGCTTATCAACCCTTCTAAGCTATTTTCAAATCCGCCAAACCTGTGTGTTAGCTGCTGTTCAGTAGTGCTGCCACCTGCTGGAAGTTACTGTGTGTCCTTCATTTGCATAATAACATCACCAGCAGGGGACAAGATAGGGAAATCTCCTGATACTTCTAGTGGAGGAGTTTACTTAAACAAGGAATTCTGGGTAGAATACTCAAAGCAGTGTTACAATCTGAGCATGCTCCTGAAATTTGCATATTAGAGTCTCTGTTATAGTCACAGTATGGCCTCCCTCAGTGAAAAACCCCATTTGACAAAGTAAGGGATTTTTTTTAAAACCTGCAGTTTTTTTCAAAAAACTATATGTAGTTTGATTAAATGTGTTTAGCTTGTACTGGTCAGATTGTTAATATGTGTTTTATTTTGGCTGTGATAGGTGCCCTTTAATAAATCTGCCCCTCAGTGTTAACAGTCTGCAAAATTTCTTGAAATCACATTCGAATTTAAAACCTGTAGTTGCTATCAGGGAAGTAAAAGGGTTTAACTAATAGTAGAAATAACTTAAAGAAGAATTTACTTTACACTATGCAACTTTGCACCCCATCCAGTTTCTCGTGTTGTGTTCTTTCTTGGCCCATGACCAGATCTTGGCTATAAAAAAAACTATCAATTTTCACTTTAAGTAATGGAATGTTGCCCATAAAACCAATTACTACTGTATCACTCCAAACCAGGCAGCACCAAACATTTCTCATTTCAAATCCAATTTCTCTGTAATACTAAAACATGTCGACAGAGCACAACACTCTCTATTATATTTGTTAACACAAAGCCTCCAAAGATCAAAGATATACTTCATCTCAAGACTCAGAGCTGCCTTATCTAGAAACAGGGCTAGCTCAGGCCTGCAGTGCTTTATCTTTAATAATCTTCTGGCACTGGCAGATTTGCAGATCCACACATTATATAAGCCAGCTCCTCTCAGAAAGAAAGTCCCATGGCACCAGAACTTATTTTAAAATTTGGCTGAATGTTCAACATGGAACAAACCTGAAACAGAGAGTTAAAATGTTAGGAGTAGCGAACATTCCATTGCTTGTGGCACAACATGCAGACTGTAATATAATATTCAAAGTAGGGAGCACCGGAGAATCAGATTTAGACTTTAAACTAATGTTTACAAGATGAGATGTTGGAGTCACAGCAATAACATATAATAAGTTGGCAAATTTGATGACCCTAACCCCACCTCTTCCCAATGTTTCCCCACAATTTTTAAACCTATGTCAAACCTGCACCCCTCTAGTGACAATAAAGATATTAAGGTATAGCAGACTCCACCAGAGAGACTCTGGTCATAGTGATGTCACTAGAGGCGAATGTATATATAGTTAGAGCTATATTCTGTCATAAGAATAGGTCAGCAAGGTTTATAAATACACTGTTAATTACATTTATTAAAGGAGAAGGAAAGTCTTCTTCCACTTGGGGGTGCCAAATGTTAGGCACCCGCAAGTGATTGTATTTACTTACCTGAAACCCGGGGGCCGGTGCTCTATCAGCAGAAAACTGCACCGGCCAGGGGGTTCTTCCAGCGAGCACGAAAAAGCGATCCAGAAGAGGATCGCTCCGTGATGCTCACTGTTATAACTCCGGGCTGGTGCAGTTTTCTGCTGATAGGAGCACCGGCCAGGGGTTTTGGCACCCCCAAGTGGAGGGGTGTGTCCATCAGCTTTCCAACAAAAAATAATTTCACAATATGATAAAGAGGTGCCCCCTACTGTATTATAAAATCTACTCAAAAAACATGTAATGTGCAATACTAACCTGTTTTACCTTCCCACGGATATTTGCCATTTCCTCTTGAAGATTGGGGTTAGTTGGATCATCTGAAGGGAAATTCTGGATCATGGTAATTAGTGTATCAAGGGCCTTCATTTTTCGCCTGCATAAAAGAAAAAAAATCATCAATTTGCATTTATCAAAAATAATTACATGGTAACACTAGGCTAAAGGTTTTCAAACACTTCCTACAACAACAAAGCAAATTTGGATCACTTGCTGATTACAAGTCCAACAATGATGTCCTGAAGCCCCCAAGCACCTGGGGGGTTGTACCTCAAACGTTATGACAAATGTTCTTTACCAGTCCTTACAGTGTCCTTTCTCCCTTCAAAAATGCATTAGATGAAAATAAGATATTTGATATACACACACCTTTATAATTTCTATTCAATTTCACTTTTAAAGCACTGAACAACCAACCTTTGACGGTCATCAGCTCCAGGCACTAGAAGAAGCCTCCATGTTGAAGCAAATCCCAGGTAACTGCCAAGCTGTTGCCAAAGGGAAGAAACAACGCAATTAAAGGGGGCAGTGTTGGTTACTAGCTGTAAGTGTGAGTAGTATGTAAGTCAGTGTATGTAACTCGATTGACTAACTGTAGTCAATACACTGTGCCTCGTAATCAAGAGGAACTGCTTTAATAGCTATAAGCAGCAGGCTCATCTTATACATATACACTTAGATTTGCTTTCCAAGGTTTGTCCATTAAAGGAGAACTAAACCCCCAATGAGAGAAAACCCATCCACCACCCCCCATAGTCCCCCTCCCTGCATAGTGCATTAGTGCAAGCCCCCAAATGTCAATCTCACTTCTTCCTGTAGAGTAGCGGAGCTCCAGGGTGCCATCTTCCACATCTTTGGTTTACTTCCGAAAGAGTTCATTGACACTGAGCTGGAAATGAGGAAGATGGTGCCCTAAGAGCTCCACTGCGCTCCTTTAAAGGGATACTGTCATGGGAATACATGTTTTTTTTCAAAATTCATCAGTTAATTGTGCTGCTCCAGTAGAATTCTGCACTGAGATCCATTTTTCAAAGGAGAAAACAGATTTTTTTATATTCAATTTTGAAATCTGACATGGGGCTAGACATACTGTCAGTTTCCCCAGCTGCCCCCAGTCATGTGACTTGTGCTCTGATTAACTTCAGTCACTCTCTACTGCAGTGATCCCCAACCAGTAGCTCGTGAGCAACATGTTGCTCTCCAACCCCTTGGATGTTGCTCCCAGTGGCCTCAAAGCAGGAGCTTATTTTTGAATTCCAGGCTTGGAGGCAAGTATTGGTTTCATAAAAACCAGGTGCACTGCCAAACAGATCCTCAATGTAGGTTAACAATTCGCATAGGGGCTACCAAATGGACAATCACAGCACTTATTTGGCACCCCAAGAACATTTTTCATGCTTGTGTTGCTCCCCAACTCCTTTTACTTCGAAATGTTGCTCACGGGTTCAAAAGGTTGTGGATCCATGCTCTACTGCAAGTTGGAGTGATATCACCCCACTCCCTTACCCCCCCCCCAGCAGCCTAACAAAAGAACAATGGGAAAGTAACCAGATAGCCGCTTCCTAACACAAGATAACAGCTGCCTGGTAGATCTAAGAACAACACTCAATAGTAAAAGGCAAGTCCCACTGAGACTGATTCAGTTACATTAAGTAGGAGAAATAACAGCCTGCCAGAAAGTAGTTCCATCCAAAAGTGCAGGCATAAGTCACATGACTGGGGCAGCTGGGAAACTGACAATATGTCTAGCCCCATGTCAGATTTCAAAATTGAATATAAAAAAAAAATCTGTTTGCTCTTTTGAGAATTTGATTTCAATGCAGATTTCTGCTGGAGCAGCACTATTAACAAAAGCGTTTTGAGAAAAAAAAAAAAAACATGTTTTCCCATGACAGTATCCCTTTAAGCAGTGAGCAACTACAGTCCAACGATCTGCCATCCGAATCGTCAAGCTTCAATGTAGACATATTCTTAGCTTGTACTTTTCACAACTCAGAACGGATGAGACCAATGCTGTAAAGCAGTGGTCCATAACATGTTGCTCACCAACCCCTTGGATGTTGCTCCCAGTGGACTCAAAGCAGATGCTTATTTATGAATTCCTGGCTTGGAGGCAAGGTTTAGTTGCACAAAAACCATGCGTACTGCCAAACAGAGTCTCCTGTAGCCTGCCAGTCCACATAGGGGCTACCGAATGCCAATAATATTCCATATTTTCAACTAGGGTTGCCACCTTTTATGGAAATAAATACTGGCCTTCCTATATATTTATATTTAGGAGAGATAACAGCCTGCCAGAAAGTAGTTCCATCCTAAAGTGCAGGCACAAGTTACATGACTGGGGGCAGCTGGGAAACTGACAATATGTCTAGCCCTATGTCAGATTTAAAAATTGAATTAAAAAAAAATCTGTTTGCTCTTTTGAGAATTGGATTTCAGTGCAGAATTCTGCTGGAGCAGCACTATTAACTGATGCTTTGAAAAAAACATGTTTTCCCATGACAGTATCCCTTTAGGGAGCTAGCACACGGACAGATTCAGGAAGAGTTAGTCGCCTGTCGACTAATCGCCTCTTCTGCGGGGCGACAATATCCCCGAACTGCCTTCTGCTTGCTATAATAAGAAAACGCCAGCGCCAATGCCTCACAAGGAAAATTTCAGGCGACTTCAGAAATCGAAGCGCTGCGAGTGCATTGGTGCTGACATTTTCTCACTATAGCGTACGGAAGTCAGTCCTGGGAGATTGTCGCCCTTCAGAAGAGGCGATTAGTCGCCAGGCGATTAAATTTCCTCGAATCTGCGCCTTAAGAAATGAGATGGACATTCGGGGACACTTTTTTCACTCATGCACTATGCAGGGAGGAAGCAGGGAGGGGGGTAGTGGATGGGGCTTTTCTCATTGGGATTTAGTTCTCCTTTAAAACCTGTAGCACAACAAGTAGACAGAATGTATAGAAGACAAGTGATAATGGGTAAAAAAACAAATGAACAAAATAAATTGTTCGCTAATAAGAATATATTTGGCTTTGAATTTAATAATGTCTAAAAATGTGCATGTTTATTGCAGGGTTTGTCCCTCTCCTTGTACTATTGCTGTATTGCAAATATGTACAGCGCTGTGTACACAATAGTTCTATAAAAAGATATACCTAAGCAGCCCTATAAAATCTGTAGATTTTGGCAAATGTAAGAGAGACTGCTGTAAGATGCCATAGACAATCACTATTTATTGGGTTGGTGGCGGGCCTTATCTGAATCTCAGTCCGGTATAAGTGTTTATAGGTGTAGAATGAAAAGCTGAACTTAGAAGGAACAGGTGAGTTTTCATTTTACTGTGCATTAACAGCTAGGGTCAGACTGGGGCAACGGGACACCAGGAGAAAAGTTTGGATGCAGCAGACGAATCTGCACCTACAAAAGTACCCTGGCCTGGGGCAGTTTTTCAGCAAACAGGAGCACTGACCTGGGGTCTCGGATAAGCTATTATAATCACTGAGGCATGTCTAACATGTGCCACCCCCCCCCCAGCAATAATACCTTGCCTTCTCCTTTAAAGTGATACTGACACGGCTGGGGTGGAGGGTTCCTTCCATAGTCTGAAGTCCTGTTTTCATTTGTAATTAGCCTATGGAAGGATTGCGCCGCTACCAGCCCAGTGTGACTGTAACAACCGCAGATCATTTAGCAGTGTTGGAGGGTCGGCTTCACAAAAGTTCACAGGGCTGGGGGGGCTTTTAGAGGAAAATATTCAGTGTGCAGCCCCTCCTTGATACGGACACGTCCCTATGATTTTAATTATGTGTCAGTATCTTTTTAAAGGGATACGGTCAAGGAAAATCATGTTTTTTTCAAAACACATCAGTTAATAGTGCTACTCCAGCAAACAGATTTTTATTATATTCAATTTTGAATTCTGACATGGGGCTGGACATAATTTCAGTTTCTCAGCTGCCCCCAGTCATGTGACTTGTGCCTGTACTTTAGGATGGAACTACTTTCTGTCAGGCTGTTATTTCTCCTACTCAATGTAACTGAATCAGTCTCAATGGGACTTGGATTTTACTATTGAGTGTTGTTCTTAGATCTACCAGGCAGCTGTTATCTTGTGTTAGGGAGCTGCTATCTGGTTACCTTCCCATTGTTCTGTTGTTAGGCTGCTGGGGGAAAGGGAGGGGGTGATAACACTCCAACTTGCAGTACAGCAGTAAAAAGTGACTGAAGTTTATCAGAGCACAAGCAGCTGTTGGGTAAAAATAGAGCTAATAGAGCCCGCATTCCGGTTGGGGAAAAGAGTTTTTTTTTTAAAAAAAAAAAAAAAGCGCCCCCGCCAGCGCTACCTGCACTGGGAGGGAGCTTCCGGTGGGGGCAGCCATGTCCGGTCATAATGAAGATGTGCCACTAATCGCGTCACATGCACATTATGCACATGTGAGCGACACAACATGGCTGCTCACACGGGAGCTACCTCCTGGTGCAGGTAGCGTAGCGCTGGCGGGGAGCATGTGTTTTTTAAACAAACTACTGTTATACTCAACCGGAATGTGGTCTCCATTATCCCGCACCTTTGGCTGGGGATAACATTTTTACCCAACAGGTGCCCTTTAAGTTAAGAGTGTATTTCTGCAACTTTAAGTAACTCTGATTTATAATTTGAATGGTGTATTCTGTCTATCCATGTGTGAGTACATATGCCAGTTACCTCAGATCCCATTCTTGCTCCATGGACGGCTCCATACTGCTTACCCTCCGATTCTCCCATGTTATTTCCGTCTGTGAATCCTTCTTCATACCCCTCACCATGGTACCTGGAAAGAAACCCAAAGTCCAAGTCACTTAAGAGCTGCACAATGCAAAAATGTCTCCTGCAAGTTGCACACTGCAGAAAGACAATGCAATAACAATAATTGTGTCTGTTGGATGCAGAGTTTGGGCAGAACTGCTGGCATTATTTAAATCATACTTAAATGGAGTTTAGCCAACTGCCAGCCAAGTTTATAGTAGAGCAAACCTAAAGATTAACATGGGGGCTGCATTAAAGGGGTTGTTCCCCTTTAAATTAACCGTCTTATATGACGTAGAGTGGGATATTCTGCGACAATTTGCAATTGGTTTTTATTTTTTTTTATTATTTATGGTTTTTGAGTTCTTTCGCTTTTTATTCAGCAGCTCTAGTTTGCCATTTCAGCCATCTGGTTGCTAGGGTCCAAATTACCTTAGCAACCATGCACTGATTTGAACAAGAGACTGGAAAATGAATAGGAGAGGTCTGAATAGAAAGATGAGGAATAAAAAGTAGCAATAACAATACATTTGTGGCCGTACACAGCATTTGTTTTTTAGATGGGGTCAGTGACCCCCCCTCCAGTTGGGAGTCAGAGGAAGGCAAATAATTAAAAAAACTACAGAAAATAGATAATGCAGACCAACTGAAAAGTTGTTTAGAAATAACCATTCTATAACATACTGAAAGTTAACTTAAAGGTGAACCATCCCTATAACAACACTTTTGTGTCCTCAATAATCAGTGTCAGCAAAACTGATGTATTGACCCATCAAACATATATAATACGCCGCACCTCTGCTCACTCATGATAATGTCATCAAACAGGTCGCCTGCAGCTTCCATGCTCTCTGAATCGCTCACACACGCAACACAAACGCCGAACTGAGCGAAATCTTCCAGCGAGAGAAATACCGGAATGACGTCACGCTACATCCGCCACCAATAAGCGCGTCTCAACGCTCAGGCCCGTAGGGAGCACCAAGATGGCGTCTGCAAACAAGACTTCCTGCTTCGCCTATTGCTGTGGTTACGGTGTGACTTCCTGTGAATGGGAAACTAGCAACAGGGTCATTTCCATGTTTTATCAAACCCTTTCCTTTGAGGGCGAATTTGTTTAAATTAATACGCACAGATTATGAACAATTAAAAAATACTAGTCTGCTTGCCTTGAACAGTTGCCTAGAGTTTTGTAATTTAAGTGGAAATTGGTTGGTTTGAGGTCTTGAGGATGGGACATTTGCCTAGGTCCCACTTGGTCACTCATAGTCCAAACCCAACCTAGTGCTCCTCATAAACTTCACCCAAATAAGCCCCTCAACTGAAGATCACTCTGTGACCCTCCTGCTGTAAGATTCAACTCCTTTCCACCTAAGAGTAAGTTCAAGCACAGTTGGAGGGTCATCGTAACTTATATACTATCGTAACTAGGTGACTGGCAGTCCAACCCAGAGTCAGGCCAAGCTGCTTGGGTGCCCTGGGCAACCCAGTTGGCTACCTCTCCTTCACTTTGTGCACGCCTGCGTTGTTAGTTCACACACACGATCGGAGAGAAGGGCAACAGGAGCAAGAGAGTCTGAACTAGGGGTAGGCAGATGCAGGGGTGCACCATCCATGAGGCAAGGTGAAAACTTTATCAGCATTTCCCTGAATGTTACCAGAGGCGGCAAAAAGTTGCTCCTGGTAACTTTAGGAGCCCCATTTCCAGGGTTTAAACCGTAAATTTGATTCTTCTAGTGCATGAGAGTGCAATTGCGCCCCCCGGACTTGCTCTGGGGCTGTTGGCTTCACAGGACCTGCCTCAGGTCAACTTAGAGGCCCCAATCACCCCAAGGCAAACAACTGTTTAAAAGGTACTTGCTCAATAGTGATGTGCGGGCCAGCCCGATACACCCGGTTTGGGCGGGTTCGGCCTGACCTCGCACCCCCCCTCTCCGAGTTGCGGGCGGAAGCAGGTTGAGCTCTTCTGACTGCTCTCCCTGCCCGCGACCTTACAAATGCCAGTTTCCTACTTCCAGGCTGAACTTTTATAGACACGCTTGCCCGCCCTGCCCCTTTTGTGATGTCATCGGCGGGATGGGTCTATAAAAGGAAGTCGGCGGCTGGTGCAAGTCGGGAAAAGCCTGACCCACACATAACTACTGCCCATCTCCTCCCCATTGTTCTGACCCTGCTCCAACTTATCAGAGCAACAGTTACCTCCAGATATGGGTGAACAGACAGAAGACCACCACATGTTATCACAAAACTGCCAATGTTATTGTTAAAGCTGAAGATCGTTCAGCTAATTATGCAGAAGCATGCTTTCTTGTCATTATTTATTGTCACCTAACAAGAAGTGGCCCTCTAACTGTCAACAGTTGCCTTCAGCATTGGGTATTTGCAGTTGTAGTTCTGTGGCAGAAGGAGGGGCAGCGGTCAGTGTAGCATGAAATGCTGGGACCAAACTGTGACATAGAACACTGGAGGCCAAGCTGTGCTGGTGGCCACACTTTGCCATGATATGCTGGGGGGCACAATGTGCCATGATATGCTGAGGTCCAGACTGTGCCATGAAATACTGGTGCCACACTGTGCCATGATGTGATGGGACTAAGACTGTACCATGAAACACTAGAGGTGAGACCGCGCCAAGATATGTTTGGGACCAGAATGTACCATAAAATTCTGGGGTCCAGACTGTGCCAAAAAATGCTGGTAGTACACTATACCATGAAATTCTGTGAGCTAGACTGTGCCATGAAACACTAGGATCCAAACTCTGGCTTTATATGCTGAGTGGTCAGACTGTGCCTTAAAATGCTGATACCACACTCTACCATGAAATACTGGGGGCCAGACTGTGACAGATGAAAGCATCAGGATTTGGCAAGGGGTTGGATGTGATATTTTAATTGCAGATGGTGTGCCCGTGTGGTTGGTTGAAAGGTTGATGTTGTTGACTTTAAGTGAAACCTGAGGTACAGGGGAAGTTGGTGGGAATATGATGAATTCAGTTTTATAGAGATTCATTTTAAGGCAAGGCTATGACATCAAAAAGGAAATAGCAGAAAGACAGTCTGTAACTTGAGAAAGGACAGAGATCAGGAGCAGATAGGTAGATATTGGTATCATCAGTATAAAGGTGGTACTGTAGTCAAAATGATTGAATATGTTTGCATAGAGATGTAGTATGGATTGAAAACTGCAGTAGGCCTAAGACAGAGCTTTGAGGAACTCCAACAGAACTTAGCTGTAGTGAGCAACTCCATGGAACCATGAAACAGCAGTGTAGAAGGATGAGTATGTGGTCTTTAGACTTTGTCAGGAGAATGTTAGTGACTTTGATGATTGCAGTTTCTGTTGAGTGTGTTGCAAGGAAGCCAGGGCATTGAGAATGGAGCTGTCAGTGAGATGTTGGTGGATAAGGGCATGGATGAGTTTATCTGAAATTGGGAGAAGGAAGTGAGAAGTCAAAGGAGTCAAAAGATGAGGTTGTAGTGTTGAAACAGACCAACAGTTTGTTAATTCTCTGTACTGTTTCACTTAGGGGTGACACCTGCCTGGCATTTTATGGGTCTGTCCAGTTAAAACTATGCTTGATGCCAATGTTATAAACTGGGGAAAGGGATACAGATCTAAGAAGGCTGTTTTTTTCCTGAAAAGATGGAAACCGTAATTTCACTGTGATTGAATGCTAACAAATGGAGTCACAAGCAGCAACTATTACGTATATTCTGCCTTGGTGGACCTAATCAGCAAAGCAGAATGATCTGCCATTACCAACCCAGTGACCAAGAGGTCATTTTGGACATAATTATTGTGTTTATATTTGTACAGGTATGGGATCCGTTATCCGGAAACCCGTCATCCAGAAAGCTCCAAATTACAGAAAGGCTGTCTCCCAGAGACTCCACCATAATTGAATAATCCACATTTTTAAAAATCATTTCTCTGTAATAATAAAACAGTACCTTGTACTTGATCCCAACTAATGTATACTTAATCCTTATTGGAAGCAGAACCAGCCTATTGGGTTTATTTAATGTTTACATGATTTTCTGGTAGACTTAAGGTATGAAGATCAAAATTACGGAAAGATCCGTTATCTGGAAAACCCTAGGCATTCTGGATAACAGGTCCCATACCTGTACATGTAAGTATACTCTGTGGCCTAATACATTTCACCACTAGGGGGCACCCCAGTTCTTTGAGATTAATAGTTGACATCACAATATCTTTGTACTTGAAATCACTAAATAACTAACTTCATACATTTCCTGACTTCTACATACAGTTTTTGTTGTTCATTTTTCTATTTGGCACAGTCTATGCTGCCATTTGTAAATAGTTTGGAGGGCCCCAAATATAGGAGAATATTATCACTATTAGTAACAAGTGTTTATAAACTGCTAACTTATTCTGCAGTGCTGTACAACAGAAGGTTTTATATATAGGTATATGGCACCTCCACTGCAGGTAAAAACAGTAATATAGATGCACATTCAAGATTAAGACCTATTTTGTTAAGAATTTGTCCCCCATTGCCATGGGTACAGAATTGCAGGGATAAATAGACAAAGTGCTAAGTATGATGCCATGCATTGCAGCTACTGGAAAGAATTCTTGAAGGCAAGTATCCAGGGGCATAACTACAGTTGGAGCAGACCCTGTGGCTGCAGGGGGGGCCCAGGAGGTATAGCGGCCCTTCGAGGCCCTAATTCATATACAATTTCAATATAGATTGGTAAAAAAGGTCAACTTCTAGACATTTTGGGGGCCTGAAAGATAATTTTCTGTGGGGCCCAGTATGAATTCATGGATTGGGGTGAAATCAATAATCCAAGAATTCACAATCTGAATCTAGTGTGGTATGCTGAAATCTGCAGACCCGACCTAATTTGAGTCTGTTAAGCCTTTTATTGTTTAGAGGAAGGAATGCTAGCCACACACAAAACAATGCAAAAGAAAAATAGCACTAAGCTTTACTTTCAGCAAGGTCTTCCCCCCCCCCAAATCAGCATGAAGCAAAACAATCATTTTAGGTGAAAACGGTTTGTTATATTAATAAATGATAAAAGGTGTTAACTTTTAAAGTTAACTAAAAGTTAATTTATTATTATGAATTTTTCAAACAGTGTAGGTCTCTATAAAATATATTGAATAAAATAGCTCATATCTAAAACCCTGCATTATGTAAATAAACCATTTTCATAATAATATACTTTTTTTAGTAGTATGTGCCATTGGGTAATCATAAATAGAAAATCTGTTGCTCAAGTATTCATTTTGGGAGTATAGTTTTCCTTTAAAGTTGAACAACCCCTTTCAGTAGTGCTATGCATGAGTTGAATATCAGACTGTCCACACCCTTATTACAGCCATACCTTTATAATAATGAAAAAAATATGGTCAGTGAGGTAAAAGCTATTGCCACAGGTCAATAAAATCTTAAATTATTTTCGTTCACCCTCTTTGACTTCAACCACTGGGCTGTACCCCAGAAAACAGACATTTGTTTCCCTATGTAGTATTGATTGCTCCCGACAGTACTAACCTTCAAGGCTGCCTGAAATACATTAAAGGAGGTACAGGTATGGGACCTGTTACCCAGAATGCTCGGGACCTGGGGTTTTCCGGATAACGGATCTTTCCATAATTTGGATCTTTATACCTTTTGTCTACTAGAAAATCATGTAACCATTAAATAAACCCAATATGCTGGTTATGCTTCCAATAAGGAATAATTATATCTTAGTTGGGATCAAGTATACGCTACTGTTTTATTATTACAGAGAAAAAGGAAAAATTTGGATTATTTAATGAGAGACAGCCTTTCCGTAATTCTGAGCTTTCTGGATAATGGGTTTCCGGATAATGGATCCCCTACCTGTAGTTAAATCCGCAGACAGTTTGAAGTTGGTATTAAATTTTTTTTGCTTTTTGAGGTTATTCTATTATATGTAAGAAGTAAACCACCCCTATAATAATGCCATCAAGCACATAAAAACCACCACACCGTGCATGAGCAGAATACAGTCCTTGTTAATCTGGGCATACTGTTAGCCAGAAGAGCTTTGGAGAAGTCGCACACCACACAAACCCAAAGATTCTTATCCTGGTGCCCAGCGATAGAGGTATCGGCCACCTCACAACAAGGGTAAGAAGAATTTCACTGGCACACAGGAGTTGCGATAGCAGGGCAAGCCCTTGCAATTTTATTATGCAATTGTGCAACGTTTCGGGGACACGCCCCTTTGTCAAGCCATCAACTAGGGATTCGGTTCGGGATTTGGCCAGGATTCGGCCTTTTTCAACAGGATTCAGATTCAGACTTCTGCCCGGCTGAACTGAATCCAAATCCTTATTTGCATATGCAAATTAGGGGTGGGACGGGAAATTACATGACTTTTTGTCACAAAACAAGGAAGTAAAAATGTTTTTCCCCTTCCCACCCTTAATTTGCATATGCAAATTAGGATTTGGATTTGGTTCGGTTTTGAACTGGACAGCCTGGTTTTTGGGAGGGCTGTCCAGGTCACAACTGCCGAAAAACCGGGCAGGATTCCCTAACACTGACTTGGCAATTGACCATAGCTCTGCTCCGCTCACAGACCAGCCCATGCGATGTCACTGTCCCGTCTGCAACATCATCATCCTGCCCCGTGATGTCATTGGCCCGCCCGGAACTCACAGCAGGGAAAGGTGGCAACCCTAATCAAGATGATTTGATCATTCGTTTGCTAGATCGATCGTATAGGGTTAATTTCAATGGCATTCTGAGGCAGCCCCCCTTGCCCAGTTTTCTTGCATTAGAGTGGATCAAGGGTGACCCCACCACCCAATAATTAATTAGTTCCTGAATCAGTTCCTTATACTTGATCCCAACTAAGATATAATTAATCCTTATCGGAAGCAAAACCAGTCTATTGGGTTTATTTAATGTTTACATAATATTCTAGTAGACTTTAGTTATGAAGATCCAAATTATGGAAAGATCCATTATTCGGAATACCCCAGGTCCCAAGCATTCTGGATAACAGGTTCCATACCTGTACATTATTTTTAGGAAGCAATATTATCCACTAATTACATTTTGCCCTGAGCCCTTTGGGTGCCAAAAAATTGTTTCTCAGCATGTAAATACCCAGTGCTTTTGTGTCCTTCCTGACCCTGACGCGTTTAAAGGTGGCTTTACATTGTACAATTACTACAAAACAATTGCAAGCCCTTTTATCCGCCCGAACCCTCCCAAGATGGTGTCTTCGGATTACAGGATCATATATCCGTGTGTTTAATCTTGCGGAGGACTCAGAGCTAAACGCTCAGCAAGTGGATATCTTAAATGCCCAACTGGTTTCCTTAATCTGCCGTAAATATGCAGTGCATTGTGAGGATAAAGGAGAGCTAAAAGGGCGCCTTACAAAAGGCATAAGCACCAGGTATTTGTCAAATCACCTGGATGACTTCTTTTTGGGATTACACAGCCAGTGACAGCTCTCTCAGTGCTTTGAAGAGCAAGTGCTGGAAGTGCTGAATACTGGCTGAAGAATTTGTTTTCTGCTAACTTGCAATTATGTGAACTCTGACTCTGTTTTTGGCCTGTTTTATCTATAGCTACCAACTCCATCTGTATTGACAGGTTACATGGTCCTTACCATGTGCTTACATTTCTTCCCTTTCCTTTTATTTAAGTCATCTTTATCTATTGAAAAGCTAATTTTATACAGCCATATATGAGCCACCCATATGGTACCCACAAGCTGAACAGATGGATACCATATTTAAGTGATACTGACACTAAAAAACGACTTTTTAAAATATGAATGTACATTAAGGGGCCGATTCACTAACTTCGAGTGAAGGATTCGAAGTAAAAAAACTTCGAATTTCGAGTAGTTTTTTGTGCTCCTCGACTATCGAATTGGCATAAATTCGCCTGAGTAGAATGATTCGAATAGATCGAGCGCAAAAACACTGCGACTGTTCGCCATTCGATAGTCGAAGTACTGGATCGAGCGCAAAAAACGCTGCGACTATTCGCCCATTCGATAGTCGTAGTACTGTCTCTTTTAAAAATAATTCGACTGCCTACTTTGCCACCTAAAACCTACCGAATTGCTTTAAAAGCCTATGGGTAAGTCCCATAGGCTTGTTTTCCAAGTTTTTGATCGAATAAAAAGGCATTCAATCGAATGAAAATCCTTCAAGCGAATATTCGATCGAGCGCCTATTCGCCTGGCGAATATTCCCCAATTCGACTATTCGCCAGCGCGTAAATTCGCCCGAATTGTCTATTAGATTCTATTCGATTCTATTCCCCAGTCGAATTTCGAGGGATTTAACCCCTCGAAATTCGACCCTTGATGGATTTGCCCCTAAAAGATACCTATAGGTCATGTTGATCGTTTTTTGCTGAGAGCTTTGTTTATCTAAGTTATTTTTAGTTGAAATTTCTAAACCTGACTGTTTTGCCAACCTGACTGTCATATCTCAGCTTGTCGGTTAAAATTTCTAATGCTGACGGACTCCTGCTGTACAAATATGGCAGCCCCCTCATTCAGGAACATGGGGAATCAGTTTAATTTCTGGTGTCAGTATCTCTTTAAAGACCATATATGTGTAGTCTCACTTTTCAGTCGTTCCATTTATCAGAGTTGCATTTTCTCTTTATTTCCTTCTGGACAACCAGAATTTTTCCATTCTTAAGGTGGCCATAGATGCACATATAATATCGTACGAAATAAATTTACGTACAATATTCGGTGTGTGTATGGTGGGAAAAGAGCCGACCGATATTGGCAGAAGACTTGGATATTGGTCAGTTCCTTGATTGGGCTGGGCGGAAAATTTTTATCTGGTGCCTTTGAAGGCACCTAAACATCAGCCATTGTTAGTGCTGAATCGTCAGATACAGGTATAATTCTATTGTTTCTACCTGTATATCTACCTGTATATCGGACGATTCAGCTGTACACGTGTAAATTGAAACAATCAAGAAAGATCATAATTGTTATGTCTATGGCCACCTTTACTGATAATCCTTGATTCACCATGATCTCAGCATACAGAGAGATGGTCAGGCATAAAGTTCATAGTCAGCCAAGAGGCCCAACCAAATACTTTAGACTGTGCATCAAAAACATTTTACTTTTTTTCAGTCCATATAGAATGGCTACTTCCTATCAACTTTTCCATTGGACTTTTGATTTTTCTTCTTTTTTTTATAGTTTTTGAATTATTTCCTTGTTCTTTTGGTCTTTCAAAGGGGGGTCACTGACCCCATCTAATAATCAAATGCTCTGTAAGGCTACACATATATTGTTATTACTCATCTTTCTATCCAGGCCTCTCCCATTTATATCCCAGTCTCGTAGTCAAATCAGTTTATGGTTGCTAGGATAATTTGTACCTTAGCAACCAGATTGTTGAAATTTAAAGGTGAACAACCCCTTTTATTCCCTTTGGTTTTGCTACCCTGTGAAAATGGTACCTGCTTCTACCAAGTTTAGGGAAATCGTGAATCAGGTACAGGGTTCAAAGTCCTAAATAGAAAGTCCTGATTGCTTTGTAATCAATTTTCCATGATTAGATGTAATGCAGAAAAGCAACACAATCATCATTATCATCCCTTTGATCTCAGCTCAGTACCATCTTGTGAAAGTTACGAGGCACCTCTGCTTGGAAGTAAACAGCGATATAAGTCATTCAGGTAGTTGTTTACAGCAATTCCACTTTAGAAGCAAGGAGACTGCGTCCTAGAGCACAACACCGTCTGCTCTTTTATTCCTTTTAAGTGTTTTATGGTATAACCGTCAAAATGATTTGATTAATTGTAAAGAAATATGTGTTTTTGTTGCTCTCTCTGCCAGCAGAATTCAACTCCAACTTCATGTATACAGGAAACCAGACCGGAAAGGTTCTGTAATTATCCCCATGTTTTATGATGACTTTGTGATTAATCCAAAAGTTTAGAATGCCGCTAACAACAGCTTATGAAACAGGAATTTTCCAGTGCTTTGCTCACACTAGTCCTCCATCCTAGTACAGCCATACTTACAAGACCTTATCACACTTTGAAAAAAAAATGGATTTATTGTTCTTAAGCAGTTAGCTTCCTTGCCTTTCATAACAATAATTTGCTTCTAGTATGGCTACTAGTAATTTTGTAGAATTTAGTTTCCAGAATAATGCCATTTGTTTCCTGTAAGAGGGCACAGCCTAAAGGGCATTCATTGTGAAATCTTGGTAAAAGGAATTGCAAGTCAACAAACATATCACACTGATTGATTTCTTAGCTTTGTGCTATACAGGTCAAGTCTGATGACCATTTAAGACAAGATTTGGGGTGATTACGTATTTGCTTAACTCCTCAAAACTCACCTTGAAGGCCAGTTAGGTTAGATTGATGTATATCATACCACAGATATCCTTGATATTAGAACAAAATCATTGAATTTGTTTTTGTAGAATTTGGTTTTGTTGTTAAAGAACTGTACAGGGAGCTTTTACCCCCAAAATTTGAATCCACTGATTTAAATGGATAGATCGCACACCTATATTACTCTCTCTGATTGGGGTTTTTAAGAAAACAAGATGCAGTATAGGAGGAAAATGTAGAATATAAGCAATAACTATATATATATATATATATTTATGTCCCACAGTGCCCGCACTCGAACAAAAATGAAGCCAGAGGTGCACAATCAAATATGCTGTAGTATATGAAATAGAAGATCAGCACTCACTGCAGTATGGGGAAAAAGTGTTGATTTATTTCACACAATTTTACATCTTATCAAACGTTTTGGTCCCACACATCTAACGTTTCGACCCACTTTAGGGCATTTATCAAGGATAAAGGCCCTAAAGTTGGTCGAAACGTTGTACACATGAATATATGTAAAATAAAAATAGTTTGATTCACTAAACATTTGGAGTGCGGATCTATGTGAGAATTTGTATAAAGAAATGTGATCCAGCACCCACAGGATATATATATAACAAGATATTTTGGAGCTTCTTAGGTCTCTTGCAGGGTCGAACTGGGCTGTCAGAACATTGGGGGGAAAATGGGCCCAACCCCCCCAGCCCAGCTCCCCCTGAACTCTGAAAACCCTTCCCCACCTCCATCTCCTTCCCAGGAGATCAGGAATTAGTAAGGAGATGGCTACTATGATTATATGGGAGAATTAGGTTAGACTGGGGATCAAATTAAGGTCTACGTAAGGGGGATTTGGACTTTCGTGGGAAGGGATTACCTAGATTGAGTACTTTTGGTGATTTTATAGACTTGGGGATAAATAATAAAATAGCCTGTGTGGGGCTGCCTAGAAAAAAATGGGAGATGAGATCACAAGATGGCGCATTAGGCCAACTAGATGCTGCTTGTTAGCAATTTTCATTATGGTTCTCCATATTTTCCTGAGGCCCAGGTGATTGAGGTTGCTTTCTATCGTAATTCTCCAGATATCCATTGTAGGTTAGAGGTGGAAACCAAAAATATACTATAATAGTGGTCACTTTTAGGTTCTAGTACAAAAGATGGGACCACCAACCTTTATGGTTCAGTGCCTTAGTTTTGGGAGATTCTGTTCACGCTGGTAAATAGATATGTTGAAATTATAAGAAGTAGTTATTCCTGGGGTAAAGCTTTGTGAATACAAGCTTTATTCTTTATTATTTCTTTGCTCCGAGTAGCCATAATTTTGGCAATCCACCGATTGACCACTGTATAGGAAGTCTCCGGACACATGTTCCATTTCATGAAGTTTATTTACAAAATTCTACAAAGATGATTACAAATAAACTGTAAGGAAATATATACATAAATATATTATGGAATATAAATATAGTAACAAAATAAGCAGATGCATGTGTACAATAAATATATAAATAGTGCATTCAAAACTAAGTGCTTGCCGAAAGAAATACTTGTTCCTTTATATACACAGTAACAATTCTATATATTTGGGGGTCTAACTACTGCAGTTTTTATCATTGTAATTGTCTGATTGTTTGCTATGGCTTATTGCACAGGTGCAAATGAACACCCAAGTTAGTAAATGATCTCCTGTATTCCTGAAATAAGGATGAGCAATGTTCAATACTCCAGCTGTTGCTGTACTATAGCCCTCTTCATCCCCCTGCCCGTTCGGATTGCCCGTTTTGGTCCCATACACACTAAGGAGTTTTGATTGCTCCAGTCCTATTTATTATGACTATGCCAATACTCAATCTGATCGAATGCCAGGTCATTGGGGTACAACTTGGGTTGGCAATATACATAGGGTTGTCACCTTTTCTAGAAATAAAACAGCCTTCCTATATATTTATCTTTTTTTCCCTATTAATAACATTGGGATCAACCATAATTTTTACCGGCCAGGTGGCATCCCATGATATACGGCATCCTGTTTGGTTGCCAAATGAGTGTATTTTGGCCTAGTTTACCCACCCACATGCTGGTCAAATCAATCAGATCCAATTGGTGGCCCCATGGCCTACTTAGATCAGGTCAGATGAGGACTACATCAATGTGACAATAGGATTTTCAAAACTGATTTTCAGCAAGTGTGCATAAAGCGGAAAGCATTTTAAGTTCACAAACACTCTTTTAGACCAAAAAGATTCCCATTCACATCTCTTTTTCCCCCTGATATTGAAATATCTGCCCTCTCTTCCAATATGTACTTGAAAATGCAAGTGATATTCTAGAACACAAGTAAGTATATACTAGAACACATTACTAAAGGGCCCAACAACCCGTTTCTTTTTGTATAGGGATGCACCGAATCCAGTATTCGGTTCGGGATTCGGCCTTTTTCAGCAGAATTCGGATTCAGCCGAATCCTTCTGCCTGGCCGAACTGAATACGAATCCTAATTTGCATATGCAAATTAGGGGCGGAGAGGGAAATCATGTGACTTTTTGTCACAAAACAAGGAAGTAAAAAATGTTTTCCCCTTCCCATGCCTAATTTGCATATGCAAATTAGGATTCGGTTCGGTATTCTGCCGAATCTTTCATGAAGGATTCGGAGGTTCAGCCAAATCCAAAATAGTGGATTCGGTGCATCCCTAATTTTGTATCCTGTGCAGTGCAAATGCAACCCTACTTATTCCTCAAAAAAAAAATCTGTCCTTTGGGACTGATAAACAGTTTCAATATATGTTCAAGGAAAATGCTGTCATCCTGCAGGGGTTTTCTATAAGGATTTTGCTGTGACTTCTAGCTACGTTGTTTCCAAGATAAAAGACCATTAAAGGGGTAGTTCACCTTTAAAGGGACTCCACACGCGATCGTACGATTGGATCTTTGCGTCTACGGCCAGCTTTCAGTCTTTTGGAGCAGCACTATTAACTGATGTATTTGGGAAAAAAAACAGTGTGCAAATGTCCTAATTCAAATGGCCATTTTTACATTTTTATAGTTTCTGTATGATTTACCTTCCTTTTCTTTCATGCCTCTTTCCTAGCAGCCAAAAAACACGCTCTCAGAATATCAACGCACTTAGGGGGTTATGACAGGTCTGAGATGCCAGATTTTCAGATTCTGACTTTTCCCATCCTCTGGGTTTAATAAATTCTGAAAACTTTTAAAAGTCAGATTTTATAAAAAAAAATTTTTCGTGATTTTTGCATTCGGAGTTTAGTAAATAACCCCCTAAGAGTTAATCTAAATCTGATCTACCCTTTATGTATCAAGTTATAGCTGACTTTGCTAAACATCCCTACAAATCTGCTGTGCATATTAAAGTCATGCATTTAAACTAGAGCTGCCACCTTGCTTCAGTTCAGTAATTCTTCACTGCCAACAACAGCAGAGTTACCATATTTGTGATCACCACTGTTCACATTGCAGTTGATGGAAAACATCTTCAAGAATTAAACGTGCATTTGGGTTGTCCAGAACCATATCCTGTGGTCTCTCTATCGATTTCATTATTTTATGACTGTCAGCATATACCGTTCAGTGGAATGGTTCTGATCTACTACATTAGAAGCTGACAGACAGCTCTCTGCAGAACAATGGCCTGTAAACATGTTCTTCCCTTACTTTCAACTTCTTCATTGTTTTTCCACTTATTGTTCATAAACACATTTGTTATTTTTTATGATAACTGGAAAGATCCATAAGTCCCAGAGTGTCAAAGCTGTCGATGATGCTCTTTGCGTCCATGTTGAATGGAAACCTATAATCGTCATCTTCTGTTGCATCTCCACTGGGGTCCATGGGCACCCAGCTAATCACAGGTAAGAAGTGGGACAGCGGGAGGTAGCCTTTTCCTCTGTATTGTTGCTTATGCTTTTCCTTGCTTAAGGAGACAGCAATGCCATGTTTCCTTGATTTATACATGTTGTATCCATCTGGGAGAAGTTCCTCTTCAAAAGAGCAGTCCTCCTGGGAGTAACTGTGCTGTAATGCAAAGAAAGATCTGTTTTACCACTAGTCCCCAAGGCTACAGTATTTGAAGGCAAAGTGACAAAAAAAGGAAAAGACAATGATTTTCTTTTATAATATAATTGCTAGTATACATTCTAAATTTCACTATTGCAGCACGACGGTTCAGAGAGAACCAAAACGCGTTGATGTGGGGTAGTCTGTAAAACTACAATAAAACTTCTATTTCACAATACCCGCGAGTGCTCCTAATTAAATCTGTACATGCTCTTCTTTGAGGAGCACCCGGGACTTGATTGATGGTGAGTGCCGATTAATAATATGACTATATATATCTTGAGAAAGGCTCTAGAGGGGAGCCGAAACGTCTATCATTATGTCATAAGTAATAAAAGGATTTCTATTATATACAAGTCCCTGGAGTGCGCTACCAACTTTCTTGTTTCTACATTACTAATCCCAGGAGCAGCACCCGGGCGGATGATTAAAGAGCTAATTGGAGGAGCGCGGATCTGTTTGGTTAGTATATATATATACATATATATACAGTCTCGATGATCCGCACTCCTCTTGGCAATTACTCTCATCCACCCGGTTGCTGCTCCTGGGAAATAGTAGATACAAACGGAAAATAGTAGCGCACTCCTGGGATTTCTTAGATAAAAAATTAGTTTATTTATTCATCATTACAGTAATCAGTAATATATATATATAGTTAACGTATTAATGTATTATGTATGAAACTGCCACTAAGGGGCAAATTCACCAAGGGTCGAAAACTGAGGGTTAATTGAGTTAATTAACCCTCGATATTCGACTGGGAATTAAAATCCTTTGACTTCGAATATCGAAGTCGAAGGATTTTGCACAAAATACTTCGATCGAACGATCGAAGAAATAATCCTTCGACCAAAAAAAGTTAGGCAAGCCTATGGGGCTCCCCATAGGCTAACATTGAGTTCGGTCGCTTTTAGGCGGCAAACTAGGGGGTCAAAGTTTTTTCTTAAAGAGACAGTACTTCGACTATCGAATGGATGAATAGTCGAACGATTTTTAATTCGAATCGTTTGATTCGAAGTCGTAGTCGAAGGTCGAAGTAGCCCATTCGATGGTCGAAGAAGCCCAAAAAACACCTCGAAATTCGAAGTTTTTTTACTTCAAATCCTTCACTCGAGCTTGGTGAATTGGCCCCTAAATGTATCCTGCAACGTGTTCTAGGAAGTATTTTACATTAAATTGCCACTGCATTTATCCTGCCATGTGTTCTGGGCTATTATACGTGGAACTGGCCCTGATGAAAGAATTCATGTAGTACATGGCTTTAAATAGCCTTTACTCTAGCACAAAAATCACCCACTGTCTATGTTTAGAGGGTTCTAAAAGGATTTTGCAATTAGTCTCTGTAACTTTAGTTACCTCACCATTGGCCAGTATTAGAACCCTGCTAAAGTCCTTTGTATAGGAAACTTTACACGGTGGCGGTATGATCCAGACATAATTTGCTCTTCAGTTTTATTGAGCTACAGTTCATTCACCCGTTCCGACTGAGCCAAAAATAAACTAGGGATAAGGTTGAAAGGTAAAAAAGCGGTCAAATGGGAACTCTGTTAAAGAATTGCTGATTCAGTGAAAACGTATGACAAAATGACTCTTTTTTTTCTCTCTTTTCAACAGGAAGATTACGTTATCTTGAACAGAACTATTTTCTCGGCAAAGGTAAGCAATATTGTCTGTTGTTTTGCTGCTGTAGCGTACAGAACGTGCATTATAAAAACTTTAGTATGTATATAAATATATAGGCTACATTAGTATAAAATCACACATACACAGTGCACAGCCATCCATAACTCCTAGCATTCACTGGTTGCTGATAGCGTCCTGGCAGATGAAGTTCAGCAACATTTAAAGGAACAGTAACACCAACAAATGAAAGTGTTTTAAAGGAATTACAATATAATGTACCGTTGCTCTGTACTAGTAAAACTGGTGTGTTGGCTTCAGAAACGCTACAATAGTTTATATAAACAAACTGCCGTGTAACCATGGGAGCAGCCATTCATGCACAGGATATATAGTAAAAAACAGATACGTTTTGAAAAATCCCATTGTATACTACAGAACTTATCTGTTATCTGTTGTGTATCCTGTGCCTTTTCTGCTTTTTCACCTTTGAATGGCTGCCCCCATGGCAGCTTGTTTATATAAACTATTGTAGAGTTTCTGAAGCAAATACGCCAGTTTGACTTATGCTTCACAAAAGTACATTATATTTTCATCACTTTAAAACGCTTTCAATTTTTGGTGCTACTGTTCCTTTAAAGGGTTATAAGTTGCCCATTGCAGTATAAGTAGCATATTGCAGTATAAATACAATATCAGTTTCATGTAATATACCCACGAACTCATGGCAGGATAAGTACAGTTCCAAGTCCATATATCATGCCCCAAGAGCACATGATGATATAAATACAGTGTCAGTTTCATGTATAATACCCTAAAACACATGGCAGGATAAATATAGTGCCAATTCCATATATAATGCCCCCAGAACACATGATAGTATAAATACAGTGTCACAATTTAATGTATAATACCTCCATTCTGTTTGTTCTAAGGAAATATATTGGAGTCATTACAATGTGTCTGCAAGAGGAGACGGTTTCCAAATTGCACTATTGCATCTGACAGTTGCCATTTTAAATTTGTGGCAGGTAATTATCAAGTGAAATGTAATTTGACCGAGTCAACTCCCGAGCACTTAGGTGCTTGCAGTCCGCTCTTGTAGAAGATCCCGGAATGTTACGTGAAGGTATGTACATTAGCTGAGGCTGAGCACTTTTCTATTTTAAAGAGACAGTGTCTTGACACAGCATAAAATGTCTTTCATGCACGACCTCTTCGAAGATACCATTGCTATGTGTGTTATTCCCACATGCTTTGTTCTTCTATCATTCATGCATGTCTGTATAAATAGAAGCACCAAGCACACCAGCACTTACCATTGCATAGAGTTTTCCCTCGGACCCCATGCACAGGTACAGAGAGGTTCGATAACCTTTAATGGCAACAATTCCAACTGCTATCGCTCTGATTTCCAGTACACCTGTGTTTGTAAAAATCAAAAATGCTTTAGGATTTGGCACAGAGCTGCGGACTTAGGTTCAATTCTTTTAATAATGTTATAAAATGGCGAATTCTAAACAACTTTTTAATGAGTCTTTATTATTTAATTTGTATATTTTTTGAGTTATTTGTCTTTTTCTTCTGACTCTTTCCAGCTTTGAAATGGGGGTCACTGACCCCATCTAAAAAACAAATGCTCTGCAAGGCTGCAAATGTATTGTTATTGCTACTTTTTATTACTCATATTTCTATTCAGGCCTTTCCTCTTCATTTTCCAGTCCCTTATTCAAATCGATGCATGGTTGCTAGGGTAATTTGGACCCTAGCACCCAGATTAATGAAATTGCAAACTGGAGAGCTGTTGAATACAAAGCTAAATAACTCAAAAGCCACAAATAATAAAAAAAATGAAAACCAATTGCATATTGTCTATGAATATCACTCTCTATATCATACTAAAAGTTAATCTAAGGGTAAGGGCACACGGGCAGATTCGGGGAGTTGCCTCGTGAGGCAACTTTGGAAAACGAAGTGCCGCGAGTGCCACCTTGCTGGCGATTTTCCTTCTAGCCGGCGGGAAGGTAGGGGAAGGCAGTTCTGGGAGATTGTCACCCCGAAGAAGAAGCGATTAGTCGCCAGGCGACTAAATCTCCCCAAATCTTCGCGTCTGCCCTTACCCTAAAGGAGAACAACCCCTTTAATAGGCTCCTGATAAAACTAACCTAGTGGGTCAAGGACTGATGTCTAATCTCTGTACAGCACTGTAGAATGTGTCCATGCTATATAAATAATAACGTTTCTCAGGATATTAGGCTAACTAGAAACAAATCGGAACTATGTTCATTTGACCCCAAAGAAAAGTATGTGATTTATTTTTAAATGTATAAAATTCTATGTTACACTTACTGTGCAGGCTTTGTTGTCTGTCACCATCGACTCTCCCATCCTCATGTATGCGGAGGTAATAGCTGTCGTGTCCAAACCTCCTGGCCGTATACAGGTGCCGAATTCTGATAGACTCCCCCCAGCCGTTTTGCACATGTGGCCCGGCATCAAAAAGTGGCAGACTTTCCGCCCCTCTCAGGAGATACAGCACAGCCACCATCATGGGAACCAAAATCCAAGACAGGGTATTCAACATCTTCCCAGGGTTGGAAATTGCAATTTGAGAGCTCTCACACACACACAAAGAGTCAGTAACACTAAAGTTGCTTGAGACAGACTGTCAGGCAATGCTTTTTTTTTTTTTTACCTAATTGCCTCGGGGCTGTAGTAAATACAAGCCAATCCCCAGCCTTTTATAGGACTCTTATCAGCTCCATAGATAAGGTCATACTATTTTCAATAAGTAGACCTTTCATAGTAGTCACAGACCTCCCCTTTCTATTATCATTACATCATCCTCACAGGTTACATACTTTGGTTTCTAGCTGCTTTAATCCCTTTTTTTCCCTTGTTACTAGTAAGGGCAGAGACAGACGAAAAGATTTGGGTAGATTAGTCCGCCGGCAACAAATCGCCTCTTCTTCTGGCGACTAATCTCCCGAACTGCCTCCCTGCCGACAAGAATCTAAGTCGCCGGCGGGATGGCACTCGGATCGCTTAGTTTTACGAAGTTACCTCGTGTGACAACTTTGGATGACTTAGGAAAACGTAGCGCTCCGCGTGCCATGCCGCCGGCAAGAATCTAAGTCGCAGGCGGGATCGCACTCGGAGCGATTCGTTTTTCTAAAGTCACCCGGAGTTTTCTCATGAGGCAACCTCGAGCGACTTCAGAAAATTTACAGACGATTTACATTCTAGCCGACGGGGAGGCAGTTTGGTGAGATTAGTCACCCGAAGAAGAGGCGATTTGTCGCCGGCCGAATCTCCCCAAATCTTCTTGTCTGCCTCTGCCCTAAAAACGTGTGTTGTATAACAATATATTTAATGTGCAGCTGTGTCTTATTCTTTTAAATCTGCATTCGGAAAATGTTTTTCAAAGACAAAATTTAAAAAATATCTATGTATACTTCATACTGGGAGAGGTATTATTGTCCTTTGTCCAAGTGAAGTAACTGAGACTTTTATAACAATGTGATATACCCCTGCCTGTGTGTCATCCTTTAAAGAGCTCCCATGCTTGTTATTAGTTCACTACACTGTTCTATGTACTAGGCTTTGCTTTGTCTCGCTGGAAGATCCTTTTTTTGGATTAGCAGACTGTGGGCCAGCAGATGGGGTTGGACTACAGTCCCCATCATCCTCTGGGGGGGAGGGTGTTAGAGTTGTTTAACAACTTTTGAAGAAATTCTAAACTGGCCTGCAGAAATGTTGAAATTTCCAGCATTAAAAATACTGTTGCTTTTAAAAAATACAACATGAAGGGGCAAATTCATCAAGGGTCGAATATCGAGGGTTAATTAACACTCGATATACGACTGGGAATGAAAATCCTTCGAGTTCGAAAATCGAAGTTGAAAGATTTTGCGCAAATACTGCGATCGAACGATCGAAGGAATAATCGTTTGATCGAACGATTAAATCCTTTGAATCGAACGATTTGAAGGATTTTAATCCAACGATCGAAGGATTATCCTTCGACCAAAAAAACCATTGGGTTTGGTAGCTTTTAGGTGGCGAACTAGGGGTTCGAAGTTTTTTCTTAAAGAGACAGTACTTCGACTATCGAATGGTCGAATAGTCGAACGATTTTAGTTCGAATCCTTCGATTCGAAGTCGAAGGTCGAAGTAGGCCATTTGATGGTCGAAGTAGCCAAAAAAACACTTCGAAATTCGAAGTTTTTCTTCTTCTATTCCTTCACTCGAAGTTAATGAATTGCCCCCGAAGTGTGTAGCCTGTGATTCCATTCTCTTCTTTAATTGGATTCTAGCCACGGCAACACCATTATATATACTATATACTATTCACAAAAACCTGACACCAACCACCCCAATTAATGATGAACTGTGTAAACAGAATATAATGCGATTATATGGCAGCAGCAACATTGTAGAGAACTCTTATTCACTGACACATGGTCAAGTACCTTTAGTGTTCCTGTATATTGACCTTTGTGAGGTTTGGTTGTGTAACACATCTCCTGTTTGTGTGTATTGACTGCAGTAAAACCGTGTCCCACAGGGATAGTGCTTGACCCTTTCTGGGTGCTTGACCTGATGTGTCTCACACAGCAGGTATTTGTGTAATGTAGTACACTGATTTCAGTGGAAATTTCCCCTCTATAGTGTCTAATTGATAAGCTTAAGTATCTCCTGCATTTATATGTTGCTGGGCCATGTAGCTTGCACACTGTCTTCTGCTATCCTTTTAAGTCGTTTTTACAATTATCCTTTATTTACGTAGCAGTGGCATGTTCCGTGGCATGTTAAGGTGGCCATAGACTCAAAGATCTGCTCGTTTGGCGACATCGCCAAAGGAGCGGATCTTTCCCCGATATGCCACTAAACAGCATGGCTATATCGGGGGTAATTCGAACGTTCGGCCGAACGATCGAATTACGATGCGCCAAGGGGCTCCGACGGGTCGGTCGGTTAAAAATCCAACCTTCCCGATCGATATTGTGGCCAGATATCGATCGAGAAGACCCGTCGGAAGCCCCCATACATGGGCAGATTAGCTGTCAAATCGGTCCAAACGACTGATATCGGCAGCTTTATCTGCCCGTGTATGGCCACCTTTACAGAGATTATTCTCATTCACACCAGTCCCTGCCCCAGGGGCGCTTGCAATATAAGGTATCTATACAGGTAATGAGGCAAGATGCAAAAAAGAAGCTCCTTGTATCCGTAGGGTCAGGGCACACAGGCAGATTTGGGGAGATTAGTCGCCTGGCGACAAATCTCCTCTTCTTCGGGGCGACTAATCTCCCTGAACTGCTTCCTGCCGGCTAAAATGTCAATCGCCGGTGGGATGGCATTTGGAGTGATTTGTTTTCCAAAGTCGCTCGAAGTTTCCTCATGAGAGACCGAAACCGAATCGCAGGGGAGGCAGTTCTGGGTAGAGTCCTGCGCAAGGTCCATTTTTTGGAACCCGTACCCGACCCGTACCCACAACCTGCAATCCACAACGGCATTCTTACCCGCTTGGACCCGCTACACGACTAGCAAGGATCTTTTCCGCAACCCGAACCCGCTGACCATCAAGAATCAGGAAGTGCTGTCATTGTAACCTGGAAGTGACATCATTGGAAGTAAAAGGAGTAAAAATCACTTTTGAGAAGACCCACGGGCCGACCCGCAAACCTGCAGAACCGCCAACCCATGTCTATACCCGCACCCCGAACTTCTACCTGCAACCCGCAGGGTACCACAGGTTTTTGCGGGTACCCGACCCGCTGCAGGACTCTAGTTCGGGGAGATTAGTCACCCTGAAGAAGAGTAGATTTGTCGTTGGCCGACTAATCTCAACGGATATAACATATAACCTGCCTTTATCTTTTGGGAGTGTGGGAGGAAACCCAACGCAGGAAGAACATGTAGACCCCCTCAAAGCTCTTAAAGGGGTTATTTACCTTTAAGATAACTTTTAGTGTGGAACAGAGCGTGATATTCTGAGACAATTTGCAATTGTTTTTCATTTTTTATTATTTGTGGTTTTTGAGTTATTTAGCTTTGTATTTTAGCAATCTGGTTGCTAGGGTCCGGATTATTCTAGCATCTTATTGATTTGAATAAGAGACTGGAACAGGAATAGGAGAGGGCCTGAATAGAAAGATGAGTAATAAAATGTAGCAATAACAATAAATGCGTAGCCTTACAGAGAATTTGTTTTTTTAGATGGGTTTCAAAGCTGGAAAGAGTCAGAAGAAAAAGGCAAATCATTTAAAAACTATAAAAAATAAATAATTAATCAATTAAAAAGTTGCTAAGAATTGGCCATTCCAAACTATACACAGAATAACTCCATCTTGCCTTTCTATTCACATTCTCCTACTGTTTTACTACCATTCTCCCAAGACCTTACTGTAACCATTACCCCACAGTGGTGGCCCTTCCCAGAATGAGACCCAGAACAGAATATGCTGGAGCTACAAGCAATAGTTTTGAACTTTTACCTATTTAAGTAAGTATGGGGTCACAGCTATGCACTTTAGGAAATCTTTATTGATCAAATACCAACACTGGAAATGAGTAATCATGTATAGGCCAGATACTCCCTACATTAATCCTTTCTTTCCCTGTGTGACACACAGTAACTATCACCTATATATAACAGACAGCTGATGTACAATGACGTAATTTTCTGCTATTTATTTTTGCTAATGAACCCAGATTTTATATTGCGTGGAATTTAATAATAGGTGCAAAATTTGCACCACGTCTTGTAAGCCATAGCAACCCATCATTGTTTGCTTTAATCTAGGGATACACAGAATCCAGGATTCGGTTCGGGATTCGGTCAGGATTCAGCCTTTTTCAGCAACATTCGGATTCGGCTAAATCCGACCGAACCGAATCTGAATCCTAATTTGCATATGTAAAATAGGTGTGGGAAATCACGTGGCTCTTCGTCTCAAAACAAGTAAGTAAAACATTATTTTCCCAATTTTTCTTTTCCTGCCTCTAATTAGCATAGACAAATTCAGGTGGCCATACACGATGCCGAGTCGGCAGCTTATTGGCCCGTGTATGGGGCCCCCCCCGATGGGGTTCCCCGATCAAGATCTGGCGGGTCGCGGCCGCATCTGTTCGTTGATGCGGTCCCGCAATCTGACTGCCCGTTACCATTTGTTAGGATCCGATCGTTGGGCCCTAGGGCCCACGATCGGATCAGACCAATATTGCCCACCTCAAGGTGGGCATATCGGGGAGAGATACGCCAAACGAGCGGATCTCTCCGTGTATGGCCACCTTTAGGATTTGGATTTGGTTTGGTATTCGGCCGAATCTTTCACAAAGGATTCGGTTATTCGGCCGAATCCCAAATAGTGGATTCGGTGCGCCCTACTTTAAACCAGCAGACTGATAAATTTAACATGTTGATATGCTGCTATGGTAAGAGATGCAACAAATCCTTAATAATAATAAACCCTTAAATATATGGTACTGTTCATTCTAAGGAAAGTTTGATTCCCATTTGGCCTATGATATTATGATTTTAAAATATTTTGACCCTGAAAGTGGTTGCTCACCTTTAAATTAACTTTTAGTATGATGTAGAGAGGGATATTCTGAGACAATTTGCAATTGATTTTAATTTTTATTTGTGTTTTTTTTAGTTATTTCGCTTTTTATTCAGTAGCTCTCTATTTTGCAATTTTAGCCATCCTGTTGCTAGGGTCCAAATAACCTTAGCAACCATGCATTGATTAGAATAAGAGACTGGAATATTAATAGGAGAGGACCTGAATAAAAATATGAGCAATAAAAAGTAGCGATAACAATAGATATGTAGCCTTCCAGAACAACTGATATTTTGATGGGGTCAGTGACCCCCATTTGAAAACTGGAAAACTATGAAAAATAAATAATGAAGACCAATTGATACGTTGCTTAGAATTAGTCATTCTATAACATACTAAACGTTAACTTAAAGGTGAACCACCCATTTAAATAAATGGTGAATTCTTAGGAAAGTTTGATTTCCTTGCTGCCTAAAAGCTATCATATTGTGATTGTAAAACATTTTGACCCTTAAATATATGGTACATTCTTAGGAAAGTTTGTATAGTATTAGTTTAAACGATTACAGTAACTTTAACTTCCTGATCAGATCTGCTTATTATACCTTTTTCTTAGTTGTCAGATCGTTCATTACCACTAGATGGGGACACTGCACGCAAAATTGTAACATACTCAAAAGAAGAAAAGAATCAAATTATATAACCACAATAAACAATTTTATTAAATTAATTCAGTTCTTGTAAAAGAGTATAAAAATCCGGGTTGCAATATATGGTTGTCAACACTTAAAACAGCTCCTCTTCATTGCTAAAGCTGTAGTCTGAGGAAGCAGAAAGGATTTTATTCACTAAGCATAGCTTAGCTAAAGCTGCTGTTATTAAATCTTTCACTCGTTGAATGAAGTCCATGAGCGAATGCATACCTTTTCACCTGATTTTGACTTCTCAACTCGCAGTCCTTGATTGTTACTGAAATGTCCCGACTTTCTCTTTGATCTACTGCACTGAACAGCCAGAAAAAAATACAAAGTTTCTATAACTTAATCGGCTTTTGGCAGAGAGCACAGAATACGTGGTAGGTGCACTTATATACATTTGTAACAGTTGAAGAGAAGCAAAGAAACAATTGTAACAATTTAAGATAAACAAGCTCTCTTGGGAGAACTGAGACTAGCAGCTTAAAGGGGTTGTTCACCTTTGAGATAACTAGTATGATGTAGAGAGTGAGATTCTGAGACAATTTGAAATTATTTAAATGTTTTATTATTGAAGGTTTTTGAGTTATTTAGCCTTTTATTCAGCAGCTCTTTAATTTGCATTTTAAGCCATCTGGGAACTAGGGCCCAAATTACCCTAGCAACCATGCATTGATTTGAATAAGAGACGGAAAGATGAATACGAGAGGCCTGAATAGAAGGATCAGTAATAAAAAGTAACAATAACTATACATCTGTAGCCTTACAGAGCATTTGTTTTTTTAGAAGGGGACAGCGAGGCCCATTTGAAAGCTGCAAAGAATCAGAAGAAAAAGACAAATTACTATAAAACTATAAATAATGAAAACCAATTGAAAAGTTGCATAGAATTGGTTGTTCTATAACAGGGATCTCCAACCTTTTGAACCCGTGAGCAACATTCAGAAGTAAAAGGAGTTGGGGAGCTACACAAGCTTGAAAAATGTTCTTGGGGTGCCAAATAAGTGCTGTGATTGGCCATTTGGTAGCCCCTATGTGGATTGTCAACCTTCATTGAGACTCTGTTTGACAACAAAAACTTGGAGTTCAAAAATAAGCACCTGCTTTGAGGCCACTGGGAGCAACATGCAAGGGTTGGAGATCAACATGTTGCTTATGAGCTACTGGTTGGGGATCACTGGTCTATAACATACTAAAAATTACTTTAAAGGTGAACCACGCCTTTAAAGGGCAATTCACCTTCATTAGCCCAACTGTAATAACATATAAAAACCATAGAAATATGTTCAAAATTTCATGACCTGCCAATTTTAGTAAAATGACCATGGTAATTAGGGGGTGTGGCCACACAATGGAGCGTGGTCAAAATGTTCGCCTTGCTCCACGCGGCAAATCTTTTTGTCCCTCTTTCCATTTCCAGAATGTTGGGAGGTATGTGAATGAAGTCCTTTTATCGCATACTACATAT
Source organism: Xenopus laevis (assembly GCF_017654675.1). Classification (NCBI taxonomy): domain Eukaryota; kingdom Metazoa; phylum Chordata; class Amphibia; order Anura; family Pipidae; genus Xenopus; species Xenopus laevis. The sequence continues at coordinate 14,918,646 of NC_054378.1, forward strand.
ATGTACTATGTCCTGCCTCCTTGCATATGACAAGATTGTATTGTTTTGTGGCACACAGTAACTTCATGGAGCTTAGATGCAGCTGAAGGAAGCCATTAGTGTGGAAACAAAGATCCAGTAGCCATATTGAGAACAAGTAAATGTAAACTGTTGTTTTGTCCTGTGATCCGCAGGCTATAGCACACAGAGTAGTTCATCCTCTGGTTCAAAAGCACCTGAAATTGCCCCTACTACCTCCTATTGACATCAATGGAAACCTACCAACCTAACCGGTATAGATGGTTCTTGACTGTAAGTGCATTGGTATAGTCCCTAAGCCAAGTGCTCAGTTCTTCATTAGTTCTTCAAGGTTATAGGACGGGTGCACCAATAAATGGTCTCACTTTCAGTGATCTACCTTAAAGCTGCCATGTTACAATTCCCACAAAATTACACAGAGCAGGGCACTCAGGATTAACATGTTATATCATCTTACAAAACTGACCCATGTGTTTTAACCCCCTTATAAAGGGATCTTCGTCAGGGGAACATGCAAAAATAGGTGCAGGCATCACCCCCCGTAGTTAAGCCACTGAGACCTATATATATATATATATATAGTGGATAGGGTTGCCACCTTTTAAAAAAATCTCTACCGGCTGTTGGAGGGGGCGGGTATAAAAGGGCGGGTCGTGACAATTAATGGGGCGGGGCCACATCGCGCGTTTGGACTCAAGCCAGCAGCAAAAAGGTAAGTTTTTACTGGGCTGGGTGCAGGCCTCGGGCATTTGTTTGATGTATTACAAATTTACCAGCAGCTACATTGCTGGTAAATTTGTAATAGCGGCCCCGGGCTTGGCTGGTGTTTTACCGGCTAGGCCGGTAAAATACCGGCCAGGTGGCAACACTAATAATGGATAATGTTCCCCCTACTGTAATTTATAAAGATATTAGTCACCGAGGAGTTATGTGACCATATAAAAGTAAGATTCCACAGGCTGAGTTATATTATAAATATAAGTTACGATGTATTAAAATGAATGCAATTGTTCACGTTTTTGTGTGTAAATCGGGTACAAGTTGCAACTAACATTACGGGGATTGTGTCACTTCCTCGCCGGGGGTCTCTAACAAATTGGCAATCAATTACTTTAATATGCTGAAAACAAATGGAATAAAAATAGGGCTCTGTTGACCAAGAACACTCTCTGCTGTTGAGATCAATAAATGGCAGCTTTAAGGGAATAATCAACATGGCAGCTTTTGTATGCTGTAACAAGGACCAGTTTGCAGAAAAATAGTTCTGCATGGGAATTCTCAACATATATTGATTAGGCTATAGGAGAGGTATTGGCTCCCATTGCATTTTCCCCTGCAGTACTATAATTTTCTCTAAACTCTTATTCGCCCTGTCTATTATTCCACACACAAAATAACCAAGGGGTCATATAATTATATAGGTGCAAGATCGCTATGGTATACTGCACTGATACAAACAATCAGCATTCAGCTTTGATCAGTCAAGTGCCAATTGGGCAGTAAAAGCGAATGTTTGATTAGCTGCTGTGGGTTATTGCTCTGGCGCCATTTAGCCACTATGTTAGTAGATGAGCCCCATTATGTTCACATTGGAAAGATGTCTCTTAAAAACCATCTCCATGAATGGTTGAAATTGACCACAGGATTTTCAACGAGTTATACCAGTGATCACCTATTGTTATCAAAAAGGGGAGCCTATAGCACAATTGCATTTTTATAACCATAGCCAGGACTGCCATCAGGGAGCAAAGGAGGTACAGTCATACTGGGCCCGGGCCTAAAGGGGGTGCGTTGTGCTGCACTTTCCAAATTAGCAGGGCCACCCTTGACAGCGTCCAAGCTGGACCTGAAGTCCTGAAGCGCCAAAGTCCCAAATCGTTGAAGTCCCAAGGTGGCGAAGTGCCGAGGACCCGAATCGACAAAGACCCAAAGCCATGAAAGGAGCCAAAGCCGAAGGACCAAAGCTGCAAAAAGACCCAAAGTCATGAAAGGAGCAGGAGGAAACCGAAGAACCTGTCATTGCCAAGGACAAGGAAGAAGAACCTAAGGTAAGTTCCATACCTGAATACCAATGCGTTTTTTTAAAAATGTTATTAAATCCCTGGCCACCAATGTATTATTTTAATACTCTATAGGGCCCTGGTCACCAATGTTTTTTTAAAAATATTCTGTGGGGCCCCTGACCACCAATGTTTTTTTTTAACTTGTAAGGGGGGGAGGCTGGCCACCAATGAGTTTCTCCGGGCCACAAGTTGTTTTTTTTAACTTATAAGACCCTGCCCACGCAATGAGTTTTTATCTTGTAGTGGGGAGGATGGCCACCAGTGAAGTTGTTTTTAACTTTTAAATGGGACCCCGACTATAATTTTTTTTCAAACTTGTAGGGGGTGCCTGGCCACCAATGAAGTTTTTTTTTTATACTTTTATGGGGGAGGGCTAACCACAAATTGTGTTTTTTAAAATTTTAGGGGGGACCCTGGCCACCAATGAGTTTCTAGCACCCATGTTTGTGTGGATTTTTTTACTCTGGTGTGGGGTCTAGGGCAGGGATTGTGGTGGTGGACGAGGCCCAAGGGGCCCCATGATTTCTGATGGCGGCCCTGACCATAGCTCCAGTCATATATAATAGGGGCCTTTTGGCACAGTTCTCAAATTGTACAAAGACCCAAAAACAAAGCGCCTTTGAAAACTATGTCATGAAGTGTAGTAAGTAATTGTATTTTAGAGGCACTTATGGATGCTTTGTACTCTATTATATCCATTAAATATTACACAAGAGTGAAAGGTCTAGGCCAGTTTCATCTTAGGCACACAGTATTTCTAGTGTTAATCACACACTATAAATATTCAAGGACAACATGCATATTAAATATCACACTAGAAATCAGGTGCCGTCCCAAAATGGTGGTACATACAGGTTAAACGGAAGACTTCATCTGCAAACGGTATCAGGCCTTAGAAATAAAGTGGTTCTTTTGCCAAGCACTGTGTATAAAACACAGTATACGAAAATAGTTTTAAATTCCTTAGGCATTTTTTCTCTGTTATAGTGTAATAAATGTTTGGTTGCTGTACAGAATGTTATTTAACATTTAAACATTCATTCCCCAAGCATTACACAGTGTCCAGGAATATTCTGGCCCACAGCCTGCATTCCCAATGGACATATCTCTGCAGCGGGCAAAAGGCAGACACCAGAATACCCAGAAACATTGATATGATCATGCGCTAAATGGTACAAACCTGGCTCTTGCTAATGATTCATAGGTTAAAGGCAGATATGTTTATTGAAACTGGCATGTTCCTGTAAAGGGCAGCCATATAATCAAGGAGGGGGTGTTAAAGCATTAAATTATGAGAAATAAGGAAAGGTGAATTAATAAACAATCTGCAGAATTCAATTGCTTTTAAAAAATTATAAAACAGCATGGGTAACATAGATGTCCATTAGATGGTAAATACAATGTTTTGGAGCAAACTTCCCTACAAGCACATACTCTTAGCCTTGATTTGATGTGCAGGTTAGAGTCCTGCGTGGAACCAATTTGTTAAACCCGACCCGCAACCCGCATACTTACCCACTTGGACCCGCTACCCGACCCGCAAGTACCCTATCCGCAACCCGATCCGTGACCCGCTGACCATCAAGAAACAGGAAGTGCTGTCATTGTAAATCGGAAGTGACATCATTGGAAGTTGGTGTGATCACAAAAAAGGAGTAAAACAGGAAGTTCTGTCATTGTAAACCTGATATGACATCATTGGGAGTATGCGACTGAACCGCGACCCGCAAACCCGCTATACCCGCTCCCGAAACTTCTACCAGCAACACGCAGGGTACCACAGATTTTTGCGGGTACCCGACCCGCTGCAGGACTCTAGTGCAGATGAGCAACTTTTGGGCCATAGTGCACAGGTATTGCTGATTATTGCACAGTTCAAAGCTTGATTGGAAGCTTCTTCCCATTCACTTGAATTAGAAATGTGCTGCCTACAGCCAACAAGAGCACTATCAATTGTATCTAGTATGAGGGATGCTCACCACAGGCCTTAATGAGCCAGCTAGCTGCTAAAATAAACCCAAGACACTAATTGGATATACATTTTATGGGAACTCTTTCTCAGCTGTCTTTCTGATGATCCTGGATTTTAACAGTTACTCCTGAAACAATCATGGAAGCTTATTTTTCTTAGTTGTCTTCTTGTGATTAGTGATTCTTCTTAAAGGAAAACTATACCCCCAAAATGAATACTTGAGCAACAGATAGTTTATATCATATTAAGTGAGATATTAAAGAATCTTACCAAACTGGTATATATATTTAAGTAAATATTGTCCTTTTACATCTCTTACCATGAACCACCATTTTGTGATGGTCTGTGTGCTGCCTCAGAGATCACCTGACCAGAAATACTGCAACTCTAACTGGAACAGGAGGAAGTGCGGAAGCAAAAGAAAGAACTCTGTCTGTTAATTGGCTCATGTGACCTAACATGTATGGTTTGTTTGGTTTGTTTGTGTGCACCATGAATCGTAGGATCCCAGGAGACGGGCCTTACTTTTTTATAATGGCAATTTTCTATTTAGGGTTACCCAAAGGCACATACTAATAAAAAAGTATATTATTATGGGAATTGTTTATTTGCATGAAGCAAGGTTTTACATATAAGCTGTTTTATGCAATATATTTTTATAGAGACCTACATTGTTCAGGGGGTATAGTTTTCCTCTAAAGTAGAACTAAAGCTTAACTAAAGAAGTAGCTAGAAATGTTGTACATTATGTTTTGTGCTTCTGTACCAGCTCAAGGCAACCACAGCCCTTTAGCAGTAAAGATCGGTGTCTCCAAAGATGCCCCAGTAGCTCCCCATCTTCTTTTCTGCTGCTTCACTGCACATGCTCTGTGCTGCTGAAACCACACGCGACCATCAACATGCGTTTTTCAGCACGTAGGTTTCTTTTACCAACATGCACTTCTCATTTTTCTCGTTCCCCATAATTCCGCTGGCTGGAAATAGAAAATAGAAAAGCTATTTAGAAATATTTACATGCAAAATGGAGAAGGAATTATCGTCAATACGCAACATAGTTACGTCACCGGCCCTAAAGACGTATATGCATCATTTATCTCGCGAGAATTTGAACGCCATATTTAAAATACGATGGCCTTGCCCTGCAGCTGTTAGAATTGATACAATTATTGCTAATATTTCACAGATGCTGCTAAGAAATGGATCAACTAATTGTAACCTGCACCTGGATTATACTGAGCTAACAGACTGAAACAGGAACATTAAACTTTAAGGGGCCGATTCACAAAGGGTCGAATATCGAGGGTTAATTAACCCTCGATATTTGACTGGGAATTAAATCCTTCGACTTCGAATATCGAACAATTCGAAGGATTTTAATCCAACGATCGAAGGTATATCCTTCGATCAAAAAAAGTTGGACCTTCCCCATAGGCTAACATTGAGTTCGGTAGCTTTTAGATGGCGAACTAGGGGGTCGAAGTTTTTTCTTAAAGAGACAGTACTTCGACTATCGAATGGTCGAATGGTCGAATGATTTTTAGTTCGAATAGTTCGATTCGAAGTCGTAGTCGAAGGTCGTAGTAGCCCATTCGATGGTCGAAGTAGCCCAAAAAACACTTCGAAATTCGAAGTTTTTTTACTTCGAATCCTTCACTCGAGCTTGGTGAATTGGCCCCTAAATGTATCCTGCAACGTGTTCTAGGAAATATTTTACATTAAATTGCCACTGCATTTAAGAAGTTAGTGAATCGGCCCCTCAAATTCAATTTTGGTAAAATGGCAAAAAAAATAAATAAATAAAAAAGCAATTGATTTATTTCTCGTTAACAATCTGAAAACAACTGAATTGGAAAAAGTGTTTGGAAGGTAAATAACACCTTTATGACATCCATCATTATTCTCTTTTTATAATAGCAGTGCTCCCTGCTAGGAAATGTCTGTAAACTACCTCCCAGCAGAACAGTAGATGATGTAGAACATGTAGCACTTGTACCCTCATCTACATACTGAAACAGCCCCTTCCATCATACTGGAGAATCTTCACTGCATTATAACACATGTAATTCTTGATGGCGGGTTTGTTTAGATAACATGCATATTCACAGCTGCAGCAAAAGTAAGTTTTTTCAAAATAGACAGCAACCTGTTTTCTGCTGCCAGCTGCTGGCCCTCACTACTCTGACCAGCTGGGGTTAACCAAGGGCAGAGGTTAACTAAAACAGTCTTTCCCAACAGAGCAAGTGACCTTATTAACAGCAATTAGACGTAACAAACTAGTACAATGTGATTAAATTGTCAGCTCAGTCCCAGCTTGGTTTTAATCAGTTGGAGTCAACTTTCCTTCTGTTACGGGAAGATGAAATGTTTTGTTTCAGTCATATTAATACTCACAAATAATTTTGGACAATGGTTTTTAAAACACAAATTCTTTGTTAAAATTTAAACACCACAAGCATGCCACAGCCTGTCGAAAAATTTGTGTTAAACCAAAAGGGGGTATCCATAAAGGGGTTTTAAGCATTGAAATACACACCATGTATGCGGTATAATATAACCCATATTTATAAAGCCATGTAATTATAATTAATAGGGATACAGAGAACGTGTCATTTTTTATTCAGACAAAAAGCGAATTCTGTACCAAAAAAATTTGGCTAAATACGGAACTTAATCCATACCCTAATTTACATATTCTTCCATAAAGGGGTTTTAAGATAGCATTGAAATACACATCCATGTATGCGGTATATCACCCATATTTATAAAGCTATGTAATTATAATTAATAGGGATACAGAAAACGTGTCATTTTTTATTCAGACAAAAAGCGAATTCTGCACCAAAAAAATTTGGCTAAATACGGAACTTAATCCGTACCCTAATTTACATATTCTTCCATAAAGGGGTTTTAAGAAAGCATTGAAATACACATCCATGTATGCGGTATAATATCACCCATATTTATAAAGCTATGTAATTATAATTAATAGGGATACAGAAAACGTGTCATTTTTTATTCAGACAAAAAGCGAATTCTGCACCAAAAAAATTTGGCTAAATACGGAACTTAATCCATACCCTAATTTACATATTCTTCCATAAAGGGGTTTTAAGAAAGCATTGAAATACACATCCATGTATGCGGTATAATATCACCCGTATTTATAAAGCTATGTAATTACAATATTAGGGATACGCAAAATGTGTCATTTTTTATTCAGACAAAAAACGGAATTCTGCAACAAAAAAATTGGCTAAATACGGAACTTAATCCATACCCTAATTTACATATTAAAATCAGAGAACATTTGAAAATGTAGTTACCTGTCAACAAATAATTCTCATTTTCAGTTGTCCAGAACTTTCAAGTAACCTCATTTTATGGGTACAGATTTATTAGAATATGAGATCTTTTTAGAATTCGAGTTTTCCAAATGTGAAATTTCAAGGAAAAGAAACGGCAAGTAAAACCTGGTGAGCTTTTGTAGAAGTCAGTGGTAGGTGTATCAACATTGAAAATGTTTTATTCTTTAATTTTTTTTTCTGAAAGGTAAAATTTGGAAAAAATTACTGCAAACAATGTCATTTTTGTGTGATTACGTTTCTTCTTGTACCTTAAAACTATTATGTTTTCTGTAAATATGGTAGCTTTTGAGAAACAAATTTGACCAAGACAAATATAAATTGGTTTTAGTTTTATTGAATCCTAAGGATTTTTACAGTAAAAATGACTGGATTCAGTCAAATCCCAAATCTAAACTTGCATTATTCTAGCAAATATGTAGCTGTTTTTTAAAATTCTCGCATTAATAAAGGTGCTACATGTGTGTTCCTCTGCCCTCAACCCATTATGAATACAGTACTGACAAATGCAACACTGTATTCACAGGGGCAACCTCAAGTCTCTGTGCTCCAAAACTGAGTGTAGAGATCTGTGCTGATTTGTCAAGACAGGTAGACAGGGTGCAACGTGCAAAAATATAGGAGATTGCACTTCCAGTTCATTAACAAACCCTATCGTTTATAATTACCCATATTTGTTCTTTGTAATTTATTATTTCAGGATTGGTGATGCATGCCATTATTTTGCAAAAAATAACCAAAGGAGCTTTATAAATATGGCATGTATCTTACACTAACGTTTTTTGTTGAAAACAAAAATATACCTCTTTATGTACTCTTCACTGATTTCATTTAGGATTTCATATTAAGCTCCAGTTTAATATTTTCACGTTCATACTAATGAAAATCAACCTGCATACGTTTTACTGTTATTGATATGATCAGAAACCTTCATTGGAATCTTTGGTAATGGTATACATAAAGAATGAAACTATAGTTCAGCACTTATCGCGTAAGTGATATTTTTGGTTGTGTAGTGTTTTGTACACACCTAAAACCCAGACACCCCCTCGGTTACCAGCAAGGTCTCTTCTGTCTAAAGAAAGTATCCTTCATTTAAGGCAACAAATAGATGAAACAGAATTATGTTTTGATAAACATAATTTCGAGCAACTTTGCAATATACATTATTTAAAAAAAAAATGCAGACTTTTCATGATTTTTAATGATTTGGAACAGTTCCCTAAGCCTAGCCCCCTGCTCTCCTGCTGATCTCTCTGACTACTTTGCTGAGCTGACTGACTACTGTTACTTTGTATCAACAGCCATCTGTCCTCAGCCTGCATCCTCCAAATCCCAGAATTCCCTGCACATGTGATTTCAATAAGGAAGGGAACATCACAGTGCAATGCATTGTGGGTCATGTAGTTCCTGCAAGCTGTCTGTAAGCGGTGGAGTAGTTGTTACAATTTGTAACATCAGTGTTTTATTCCCTACTTCCCTTCCAGGATTTCAAATGATGCAGAAAGAGGAGAGTGGTTAAACAGCTGGATTTTAGAATAGAAAATGGCATGTATTCATACTTTTTGAAGAAACAGTTAACTGTGATAGGTATATTAGGGGTTTCTGTGTTATGTGGGCCTCTTTATCAAATTTTGGTTTGGAAGCCGAAGTTCCCCTTTGATATCAGTATAAAGTAAAATGGTTCTCAGTATTAAAATGCAAACAAGTATCTTTTTAGTGGATGCCTATATACTTTATACAGGTATGGGACCTGTTTTCCAGAATGCTCGGGACCTGGAGCTTTCCAAATAACGAATCTTTCCGCAATTTGGATCTTCATACCTTAAGTCTACTAGAAATCATGTAAACATTAAATAAAACCAACAGGCTTCTTTTGCTTTGAGTGAGGATTAATTATATCTTAGTTTCGATCAAGCACGAGGTACTGTTTTATTACTACAGAGAAAAAGGAAATCATTTTAAAAAGATTGGATTATTTGGATAAAATGGAGTCTGTGGAAGACAGCCTTTCTATAATTCGTAGCCTTATGGATAATGGGTTTCCGGATAATGGATCCCATACCTGTATTACAATTTGATGATTTTACCATATATTTGTTGACAATTTGCCAAACAATGTTTGATGTATTGATTGAACAACAAAAAGTATTAAAAAAAAAAAAAAGAGTAAATTTAATAGAAAATGTGATAACTCGGACCAGTCAATATTTTGGTGGTCTGAGGTATCGAATGTCTGATGTCTACGGAAGATGATAATGATTTTAGTTCAATCAACAAATTAGTGTAATGATTAAATCAAAACAATAGGCCACTTTGACTAGCAAAGGTAGAATATCAATGGCAGGAAAAATGGAAAATGCTTCACTCTCTGATAATTCTGGCCCTTAAAAGGATACTGTCATGGGAAATTTTTTTTTTCCCAAAATGTGTCCGTTAATAGTGCTGCTCCAACAGAATTCTGCACTGAAATCAATTTCTCAAAAGAGCAAACAGATTTTTTTATATTCAATTTTGAAATCTGACATGGGGCTAGACATTTTGTCAATTTCCCAGCTGCCCCAGGTCATGTGACTTGTGCTCTGATAAACTTCAATCACTCTTTACTGCTGTACTGCAAGTTGGAGTGATATCACCCCCTCCCTTTTCCCCCCCACAAGCCAAACAAAGAACAATGGGAAAGTAACCAGATAACAGCTCCCTAACAGAAGATAACAGCTGCCTGGTAGATCTAAGAACAACACTGAATAGTAAAAACCCATGTCCCACTGAGACACATTCAGTTACATTGAGAAGGAAAAACAGAAGCCTGCCAGAAAGCATTTCTCTCCTAAAGTGCAGGCACAAGTCACATGACCAGGGGCAGCTGGGAAATTGACAAAATGTCTAGCCCCATGTCAGATTTCAAAATTGAATATAAAAAAATCTGTTTGCTCTTTTGAGAAATGGATTTCAGTGCAGAATTCTGCTAGAGCAGCACTATTAACTGATTAATTTTGAAAAAAAACATTTTTTCCCATGACAGTATCCCTTTAAGGTGGCCATAAACGTAACAATCACGATCTTTCCTGGAAAAGATCTTTCCAAGAAAGATCGTTGGTTTCAATAAACACGTGTAGAGTTGAATCGTCAGATACAGTATACAGGTAGAAACAATACAATTCTACCTGTATCTGACGATTCGGCACCAACAATGCCCGATGTTTGGGTTCCTTCAAAGGCACCCGTTTAAAATTTTCTATCCAGCCCGATCGAGGAGCCGACCGATATCCAAGTCTTCTGCCGATATCAGTTGGCTCGTCTCCCACCATACACGTACCGAATATCTAATGAAAATGTGTTTTTTACAATATAATCGGCCGCCTTTTGATCTTTATGGTGAGAAAAAAGAAGCTCTCCAACCTCTCGCAACAATTAAATCTTTTTTTTCCCCATCTCTAAAAGAAGACAAATTTCATTAAAATTGTGGCCACAAAGTCTGATGAAGTTCCAAAACATTAAATACAAAAAAAAATGTTTTAGTAAGCGAAAAAAATCAGAATTCTATTCTTGGCTTATGGAAATACCCAAGATTAATGGAGATACTGCCCAAACTAATAGAGACAAATATGAAATCCGTTTCCTGCATTGTTTGCTTTTTTTATCAGCTTTTCGTGTGCTCAAGTGTTGCACAACGTGTTAGTCTCCTTCTCACACCCAGAGGGTATTACATGGAAAGGCTTAGGGAGTGTTCACAGATCCCAGTTAAACTAAAACAAAACTACATGGGAAAATCACTGTTCTGTAGAACTCACAGCATGTTGGTCAGTTGTCATTAGCCATAAGTCCTTAACTGATTGTATCTCTTGTCGAATGATTGCAAGTCATTTGTCCTGGCTTCAGTTTGTTGAATGGGGTGATTAGGGTAACTGTTGACATCGTCTGTCAGATTTTTTCTGCTCATTAGCATCAGTTCACATAAAATCCCAGCTTCCTTTGTGTATAGTCACCGGACCTGCACTTATGGGAAAATATCAGATATTTATGTTATACATACAGTATTTGCCGTGAAACCAATAGAAACCAAAACACTGAACACTTCAACCTCACAGATTACATATCGAGCATAACCCGACCTATGTGTCTTGAAAGTGAAAGTAACCTACAAAGTGTTAATGAGTTCACTCAAGTATAAGTGACTGACCTGGGTTTGCCTATATCAGCGAACCGCTCCTCTTCTTCTGTGATATCAGATGTGTGTATATCAACACGAAACAGAGATTTTTTTTTTCCTGCAACTTGTCTGCACATTAAAGGAACAGTAAGGCCAAAAAATGAAAATGTCTTAAAGTAAAGAATATATAATATTCTGTTGTGCTACAATGGTAAAACTAGTGTGTTTGCTTCAGAAACTTTGCTATAGTTTATATTAACAAGCTGCTGTGTAGTCATGGGGGCAGCCATTCAAAGCTGAAAAGGAGAAAAGGCTTATGATACACAGCAGATAACAGATAAGCTCTGTAATATACAATGGGATTCTTCAGAACTTATCTGTTATCTACTGTGTATCCTGTCCTTGAATGGCTGCCCCTATGGCTACACAGCAGCTTGTTTATTTAAACTATAGTAGTACTTATCTGTTATCTACTGTGTATCCTGTGCTTGAATGGCTGCCCCCATGGCTACACAGCAGCTTGTTTATATAAACTATAGTAGTACTTATCTGTTATCTACTGTGTATCCTGTGCTTGAATGACTGCCCCCATGGCTACACAGCAGCTTGTTTATATAAACTATAGTAGAGTTTCTATAGCAAACACACCAGTTTAACCAGTGCATCACAACACTACATTCTATATTGTTATTCCCTTAAAACACTTTAATTTTTTGATGTTACTGTTCCTTTAAGGTTTAGTTTCCAAAAGGCTGGGCTTACCTGCTTGTTGTATTTTATCTTCACAAAAGGAACTTATGCCTCTCTCTTTGGCAGATTCACTAAAGGGCGAAGTGACTAACGCTGGCACAAATTCGCCAGCATGACGTCATTTCGTAACTTCGCCAATTCCCTAACGGGCGATGGCGTAAATTGGCTAGCGAAGTAGACCTACTCTAGTGCTACTTCGCACCCTTACGCCAGGCAAAGTTGCGCTATGGCGAATGGGACGTAACTACGCTAATTCACTAATTTGCACATTTTACTGAACGTTACCTCTTGCGCCAGACTTGCCTTCGCCACCTCAGACCAGGCGAAGTGCAATAGAGTAGCAAGGGATTGCTTCAAAAATAGTTGAGTCCCAAAAAACTGCATTTTTTCCTTTTTTAAGGGTGATAGGCTGAAAAAATTGTAAATTTTATTGGGGGTACCCTCCTTCCCCCTACATTTCCTAACATATGGCACCTAAACTATACAGCGGGCACATGTATAGGGCAAAATGAGAACTTTATTTTATGTTATGAAGCTTTCCTAGCTTGTGTAGTGTAATGTATTTGTGCTACATATACGCCCATTGTACAGGGCGCCGCTAATTCACTATAATCCGAAGTTGCGCTCAGGGAGGCGAAAGGTAGCGAATTTGCGCTAGTGTTAATTCGTCAAGCAAAGCGAAGTTACGCTAGCGATGCCTAATTTGCATACAGCGCCAAGTTAAAGTACAATGGATGTATATGTAGCAGCAAATACATTACACTACACAAGCCTGGGAAAGCTTCATAAAATAAAATAGAGTTGTTATTTTGCCCTATACATGTGCCCACTGTATAGTTCTGGTGCCATATGTTAGGAAATGTACGGGGGAAGGAGGGTGCCCCCAAAAAAATTTACAATCTTTTTCAGCCTATCACCCTTAAAAAAGGGAAAGACGCCAGCGTTTTTTGGGACTTAGAAAAGATGTCAACTTTTTTTGAAGCAATCCCTATCTACTCTATTGCATTTCGCCTGGTCTGAGGTGGCGAAGGCAAGTCTGGCGCAAGAGGTAACGTTCAGTAAAATGCGCAAGTTAGTGAATTAGCGTAGTTATGTCCCTTCGCCATAGCGCAACTTCGCCTGGCGTAAGGGTGTGAAGCAGCGCTAGAGTAGGTCCACTTCGCTAGCGAATTTACAGCAGCTTCCGTTAGTAAATCGGCAAAGTAACGAAATGACGTCATGCTGGCGAATTTGCGCTATCGTTAGCTGCTTTAGTAAATTCGCCCCCAAGAGGGCACCATCCCTGCACTGTTTATTGATCATAGAATAACATAATAGCATTATGTTGATGCCCTTCTCAACTCCTCAAAGGAGTGAGTGACACCAGGCAGAGAGTGAGTGACACAAGTGTTTTACAATTGAACTATTTTTCTAGGGAGCAGGTTGTATTGTATTGACCTACTAGGGATTCACCCAATCCACTATTTTGGCATTTTGCTGCACCCCTGAATCCTTTATGAAAGATCTGGCCGAATACCGAACCACACCTTCATTTGCATATACACATTAGGGAAGGGTAAAAAGAGAGTAAAAATAGTTTTACTTCCTTGTTTTGTGCAGAAAAGTCATGTGATTTTTACGATTCAGTTCGCCCAGGCATGAGGATTGAACTGAATCTGAATCCTGCTGCTAAAGGCAGATCTTGGCTGAATACTGAACCACATGAATTCAGTGCCGCACTATGCACTAGAGCAGGGATCCCCAACCTTTTTTACCCACGAGCCACATTCAAATGTAAAAAGAGTTGGGGAGCAACACAAGCATAAAAAAGTGCCAAATAAGGGCTGTGATTGGCTATTTGGGAGCTCCTATATGGACTGGCAGCCTACAGGAGGCTCTACTTGGCACTATACTTAGTTTTTATGCAATTAAAACTTACTTCCAAGCCCGGAATTCAAAAATAATCGCCTACTTTGAGGACACTGGGAGCAACATCCAAGGGATTGGAGAGCAACAAGCTACTGGTTGGGGATCACTGCACTAGAGACTAGACCTCCTCTGATCCCTCCTCTCATTGATTGGTGTATTCATGGAATGGTCTATGCATGCACCAATCATGTGAAATGGGGGTACGTCACTCTTCCCCTCAGCCCCACTGCCAGATTTAGGTACAAGTGCCAGTAGAGGAGTAGTGGAGTTTTTTTAAAAAAAAAAAATATGTTCCATTTTCACCTTTTCGGTTCATTAATTAATGACACTACTGGTATTGTAGTCTATAGACAAAGCATCAGCAAAGGGAAACAATGTCCTGCTCTCACTTATATTTATCATTACAAAGTTGCCTTTAAACCCATACCTAACCAGGCCATGGCATGTATTGCCACCTTTTATGTAACTCTTGGGCTGTGGATGTTTTTCAATTTATTTTGTTCTCAGCAAGGGATAGGAAACAACAGCCACTGATTGTGTGTGCCCAGTATAAATCTACTTGTAATGATTCACTTAACCAGTTCACCTTCTCCCACCTTTTGTTATGCTTTAGACCACAGTATCATGAATCGTCCAAAAATAAACAATGACCAATGTGTGAGGCATTTGTACGGACTTCTTCAAGGGAAAGCATAAACAAACAGCCCTGATATAGTGAGTTATCAAAGCACTACAGGTAGGATACTGTACCTGGTACCAAGTGTCTGGAACACACATCAGAATGGAACACCTTGTAAGCGTGAGAATCCTGACCTCATATTTCTGCTATTCTGTGTACTTTGTGCCAAGAGATAAGAACTAATTGCACCAATATATGTCAAAACGACAGGATGGAGAATTAAGGGCTGGGACACACTGGGCGATTTGGGGAGATTTAGTCGCCTGGCGACTAATCGCCGCGACTTTCCACGACCAATCTTCCCCGAATGCTTCCCCTCGCTCTGCGCCTGGCTAAAATGAAAAATCGCCTGTGCTAATCACACGCGGCGATTCGTTTTCCGAAGTCGCCCGAAGTTTCCTCGTGAGGCAACTTCGGGCGACTTCGGAAAACGAATCGCCGCGTGTGATTAGTGCAGGCGATTTTTCATTTTAGCCAGGCGCAGAGCGAGGGGAAGCATTCGGGGTGAAAAGTCGCTGCGTTTAGTCGCCAGGCGACTAAATCTCCCCAAATCGCCCAGTGTGTCCCTACCCTAAAGGGATTGGAATGAAGGTTTTAACTTTGTAGTAATCAACAGCAATTGTACGTTTTAAAAGAGTTTTGTGTTACCAAAGACTCTCACTGGCCCTCTGTTGATTTTTGTAGTTTTTGGATATACCAGCACTTGCTGATTATCAGACAGGCAACTTTACTTTCATGCAAATAACAGAAAAATCCCTGTGGATCTAACAACTAGGTCCTGTAGCCAAAAGTAAGAAAAATTGAAATTAAACACTGACAATCATAAGTGCAATTTTGGATGCAAATAGCCATCCAGTGGGAACCCCAGTGCTACTGCCAGCTCCAGAGTGGTTGTAGTCCTAGGGGACCCCAGCATATATATAGCTGCACTTGTGCACCATTAATAACACTTGTGGACTCACTGGCAACCAGATGGAAATGTGGGAGCAAAATGACGCCTATAAATTGTTGCGCCAACTCGCCTGTCAAAAAACCAAATTGTTGGCCATGGACTTCAATGCATTTCGGTGAATTTTTGCCATTTCACGATTAAGTGAAATGGGTGAGTTTCGCCCATCACAATGGACACAAGTACCTTATTGAATTGTGTTAAGATGCACTCTTAATTATAAAGCACCGTCACTTGCAGGAACTTTGGACATGAACCCTAGTTTTGATTAGGTGTTGAAGGTGTTGAACAATGAAAGTCTCATCGCAGTATGTTCTGTAGATCTCATGACATGAATGCACTTTAGATATAGGGTTCAAGGTTATCTTCAAGTGTAGTATTCAGAAAGCATTTAAATTACTAAGGAAATTATCTCATTGTATAATTATCTTCCCTGCTATTCAAACTTAGTAACTGAATGTCTGTCATATAATAGCAGTTCAGTAATGATGGTTGAATTTATTCGCCAGGCGCGAATTTGCGCGTTTCGCCGCCAGCGAATAAATTCGCGGCAAAAATTCGCCGGCATCAAAAATTTCGCGAATTTTTCGGCGAAGCGAAACGGCGCAAATTCGCCCATCACTACAGTTCAGAGTTTAAGTATAGCATACATCAGATTATTCAACAATACTTATGGTGCAGTCAGTTGCATGGTGTCACCTCTGCTGCACACAAGCCAACACTGCCATCAACAGCACCACTCCCAGCCTGCCCCATTCATTGCAACATGCACCAGGGTTGAGTCCTGCAGCGGGTCGGGTACACGCGGGCTACCAGCAAAAACCTGGGGCACCCTGCCGGTTGCCTGTAGAAGTTTCGGGAGAGGGTATAGACGCGGGTCGGCGGTTCTCCGGGTTTGCGGGTTGCGGTTCGGTTACGGGTCTTCTCAATAGCGAGTTTTACTCCTTTTTTTCTGATCACGCCTACTTCCAATGATGTCACTTTCGGTTTAAAATGACAGTGCTTCCTGTTTCACTCTGATCACACCAACTTCCAATGATGTCACTTCTGGTTTACAATGACAGCACTTTGTTTTTCTTGGTGGTCAGCGGGTAGCGGATCAGGTTGCGGCTAAAGTACTTGCGGGTCGGTTCGGGTAGCGGGTCCAACCGGTTAAGTATGTGGGTTGCGGGTCGGGTTCAGGTTTAACAAATTGGTTCCAGGCAGGACTCTACACCAGGGGCAGAAGCATATTTAGTGGCATTGCAGGTCCTACTGAGGGGACGGGCCTGGGTGCAGTCATAACTGCTGCTCCCCTGGTAATTACTCCACTGTACCAGGGGTCATTTTTGTATTTGATCTGTTTTTTTTCACTTTTCTCTCTGCCTTTCTGTCTTACAGATTTGCTGTTTCAGAGCACAGAGGATGATCCCTGAAGAATATAGCACAGACTGAGTAAGCCAGCCTTTCATTCATAAAGGGCAGTAGTGGGGTGGCACTTAGGTAATCTTCCAACCCTCAGTGATCTAGCACTTATGCCCTAAGGAAAAATAAATGACCCCACAGTAAATAACTTCTAGCTGAGCTAGTTACATCATATAGGGCCATAATGAGCAACCTATTCGCCATTGTGGCATCTATATTTCAGGTCCTCTGATAGGACCCAAGAGGCCCAGTCCGACACTGATTAGCTATTATCCTTTTATTTAGCCATGGATTTAGGGAAAACCCACTCTATGGGGCAGATTTACTAAAGGGCGAAGTGGCAGTTGCTGGAGAAAATCAGCAGACACATTGCCATTTTACTAACAGGTGTAGAGGGCAATTCGCTAGAGAAAGAGACCATCGCTAACGTAGTTATGCGCCCTATCGCCAGGCAAATTTTTGCTCAGGCAAACGATCGTTAATCCGCAAATTCACCACAGTGTGAAATTTACAAAACGTTACCTCTTTCACCAGAGTTTTCTTCGCCACCTTAGACCTGGTGAACTGATAAGATGAAGCTACATCCTCCTCAATCTTATGTTTGTGACATCATATCCTGTATCCTGGAAAGTCATAATATTTTATAATATATTTTGAAGCTGGATTTCCTTCAAAAGTCTTAACTATTAAAATTTTTTGTGATAACAATTTATTTTGCCAATTTGAGGGGCATGTCATATTTGTTTTAGGGTGGGTTCATGTCTGGGGCATTAGATGATCTCTTTTGTCTTTATTTTGCTACAAATTATTATTTGTAATACTAAGTGGCCACTTCATCATCTCTAATAAAGACATATATATATATGACCCATATGTACCCGCCCTATTCAAATTGACCTAAGCATACTTCGCCAGCGTTGAGCTGCTGAGACACAACTTCACATTTTAGTGAATTAGCGTAATGGTAGCGAATTTGCGCCTGGCGAAGTGGCACAGAGTGTGGCAAAGCCTTCGCAGGCGAAAATTTGCCCTTTATTGAATTTGCCTCTTTGTTGGCTATCCAGGAAATAGTGGCAACATTTAGAAACATAATAAAAGTAGTGTAGCAATAATCATGGCTCACCAATATGTCATTTATTTGTAAGTTTAACACGAATTTGTTTTAATTTTACAGCAAAATCAAACAGTAACACATTCCTTACTTTATGAACAATAAATAGAGTAAATATGCACATGTTGCTTTGAAATAGTTATTAATTGCTCACCCACTGATAAAATACAACTTCCTGATAGTAAAACATGCAAGTCCAATACAAGAGGAAGAGTGTCATTTAATATAATGCAATTTACTAGAGAAATGTCATCACCTGAGCACAAGAGAATTGGTAGCTGACACTTAACACTTCCCTGTAAGGTCCATCATCATTTACATTTAGCTTTACCAATGGGCCGTCATATTCACACTAACAGAATGCCCTGGGCAATACAGATGGGTATGAATAATCTTTATGATGGCATTCATTAGCACATTAGTGATAATATTGCGTCTGAATGCAATATTCAGTGTTATCTCGTTTCTTATTATAAGTTGAAAATAAGAGCCATCAACCAGTCCATCCTATTGAGCACCAGGGTGCAAGTGCCGCTGGATTATATAACTCCTAAAATGTATATACCTAGTGGGGCCCATTCATTAAGTTCGAGTGAAGGAATAGAAGAAAAAATGCTTCGAATTTCGAAGTGTTTTTTTGGCTTCTTCGACCATCGAATGGGCTACTTCGACCTTCGACTAGGACTTCAAATCGAACGATTCGAGCTAAAAATCGTTCGACTATTCGACCATTCGATAGTCGAAGTACTGTCTCTTTAAGAAAAAACTTCAACCCCCTAGTTCGCCACGTAAAAGCTACCGAGCTCAATGTTAGCCTATGGAGAATGTCCCCATAGGCTTGCCTAACTTTTTTTGGTCGAAGGATAATCCTTCGATCGTTGGATTAAAATCCTTTGAATCGTTCGAAACTGACAATATGTCTAGCCCCATGTCAGATTTCAAAATTGAATGTAAAAAAATCTGTTTGCTCTTTTGAGAAATGGATTTCAGTGCAGAATTCTGCTGGAGCAGCACTATTAACTGATGCGTTTTGAAAGAAAACATGTTTTCCCATGACAGTATCCCTTTAAGGATTCTGTTCCGCCAGGCACAAGTATTAGGCCAAATCCTGTTGAAAAATGCTAAATACCGAACCAAATCCTGGATTCACTGCATTCCTAGTTGAAATTAAAGAATATGCAACTAAAACCTTCGAGCAAGTGTATTTTTAAAATTCAAGCTCTTTTATTTATTTATTTAGTTTTTTTTACCAGTTTGAGTTTCCAGTGTGTTTTTTCCCCACAATCTTTAGAGGATGTGGAATTTGAGAATTAATAAATTCCCCTCTAACAAATTTACTTGAATTTTAAATTTGCTTGTGAGTCTAAAAATGTATTATTTTCAAATTTAAATTTCCAAGATTTAGCGATTGAACGATTAAACAACTTCAAATTAAACCTGCAAGCTTTTATCGTTTTTTTTATACAGTCATATTTGTAAAAATGAATGGAACAATACGATTTTTGTGGGTTTTTTTCCCTGCTAATTAACACCACAAAGTTCGCCCTGTTTGAGTTTTTTTTTCTAAATATCCTAGCAGTAGAGAACACACAAAAAAAAAATCTGATTGAATTTTTAATAAAGTCGAATTTGAATATTGAAAAATGGTCTTCCCCACAATGTGCTACAACTTCCGCAAATATCTCCCATGGGCTTTTCAATTGTGCTGCAGACTGTTTGGGGTCAGAGTTATTATTGCGCAGTGCATTATTGTCTCATGATATCTTTAAAAACTGTGTTTTGTGAAGGATTCATTGATTTCCAATAACAGTTTCCTTTTTACAGATGGGGCTCTGGCACCACTGAATGTTCCTGGTCGCTTTCTGCTTTCATATGATGGGTCTTAGACATCCGTCTTTATTACTGATGATCCTACATGTGAGCCTTCCTGCTCATTTTCCATGAGATAAGAACAAAGCTGCAGTAAAGATAATGTGCAGGAGTTACCACCAATGTTTTCATCATTTAAAGGAGAAGTAAAGGTTAAAATTAAGTAAGCTTCATGAGAAAGGTCTATATAAATACACCATTAAACCCTCAAAGTAATGCTGCTCTGAGTCCTCTATTAGGGTAAGGCCAGACGAGGAAATTCGGGGAGGTTTTGTCGCCTGCGCGACTATCTCCCCGAACTGCCTCAGCGTTTTTTCCCCATAGGCTACAGTGCAACTTTGGGTGACTATTTGGGCGACTATTGAAAACGCATCGCCACGTGTGCATTAGCGCAGGCGATTTTGTGCTGTAGCCTATGGAGAAAAAACGCTGAGGTAGTTCGGGGAGATAGTCACGCAAAAGACGTGGCGATGTCGCCAGGCGACAAAACCTCCCCGAATTTCCTCGTCTGGCCTTACCCTTAAAAGAAACACAGCATTTCTTTCCTTCTATTGTGTACTCATGGGGTTCTGTATCAGACTTCCTGTTTTCAGCTTAAACCTCCAGGGCAGGGCTTGAGCATGCTCAGTTTGCTCCTCTCCCCTCCCTGCTGTAATCGGATCCCAGAGCTATGAGTGAGCAGGGAGAGACTCAGCCAGGAAGTGAGAATGAAGAGAAACAGATGCTGAGAGAAGAATAGTGAAGATAAACTTGATTATTTCAGAAACAGTACAGAATTTTTAATTGATTATATTTAGAAAGTTTCTTATTTCAGTATGGTGAAGCATGTGATAATTTTAATTTTCACGATAGTTCCCCTTAATTTAACATTGTCCGTAAAAAGCCTCCCAAGGATTCAATCCCTCAGACCTCCAAATGCATTGTTTTTTTTTACAGTGGATTTGATCAGCAATTTTAAAATATCAGTATTGACCAAGGTCCTTTTTCCAGACAGATTTGTCCAGTCTGGATTGAATTTTGAAATTTGACCAGTCTATAACAAATTGATCTGATTCTTTTAATTTGATCATTATAGTTATAACAACTACTGAATTTTATTCATCCAGGGCTTTATTTATATATAGGCACTTGGGTGCCTGTTCCTACGGGGTCAGCCCCCAGGTGCCTAAATGATCGATTTTTGTAAGCCACAGCTCACACCAGAGACTACTTAGGTAAATCCAGTGGCAGAGCTGGGACGGCGAGGGGCGGAACCAATTTCTAAGACCCGGACCACACCCAAACCCGCAGCCCGTGACCCGAACTGCAACCTGCATATTTACCCAGTTTGATCCGCTACCCGTCCCGGACCTGCAACTGCCTTATCTGCAACCCGACCCGCAACCCGACGACCACCATCAAACAGGAAGTGCTGTTGCTGCAAACCGGAAGTGACATCATCAAAAGTGGGTGGCACATGTTTTGTGGGACATATTTTGTAAAACTTTAAAAGGAGTAAAATATAGACAATAGTACATAACATAAGAAATTTAGATGAGACCCTCAACCCAACTCGTAGAGCCAAAGACCCACATCTATACTCGCACCTGAAAATCCTCCCCTCATTCCGCAGGGTGCCTGCTTTTTTTGCGGGTACCCGACTTGCTGCAGGACTTTATCACCAGGCATGCGCAATCACAAAGTCTGACCCTGGGTGCAGTTAGGTCCGCTTGCTAGGGTGGCACCAGACCTAAATACAACCCTACATACACTGCATTTGATCATACAATCAATGGTAAATATACTCCTAAAGGGGCAAGTTCATGGAATTAGCAGGATTAGGACAGAAAGAGAAGAAAAAAACAGGTTCAGGTTTAGGTAGGGATACCATTCAACCAGGACATTATTGCATAAGTTCTTCCCTTGCGTAGGAAGAACTATCCAAATAATAACCTTTGGTATCCCTCATGTGGTTTTTTAGTGACTAACTCATAAGGGCTCAATTAGGAACGTAAGTTTAAAGCATAAAATGGCATGTGCCTAAAAGCTTCTTGCAGATACAACAAACACATTGTTTTTAATATTCATAATTGGAGTACTTAATTGTCCTTTAATTAATGGTGAGCATTAATCAGAGCAGTAGTAACACTAATGCTGCCATGTGTTCTTCGGTATTGATGTGGTACTTCTAAAGCAACACATGAGCTCAGAGTAGCCGTGCCGGCAATCCAGATGAGATGTTCAACTGTTGTGTTTTGTTGTTTCTTTAATGGGGACCCTAAAGGTCATTTGCTGAAGTTTATTTGCTTCATTCTATATTTAAATATACAGCCAACTGAATAATCTTTTTTTTCCACAGACTAGCACAGATAAATGCAGCGAATAATAAAAGATAGTGGCTGTCTTATTTATTATGCCTTCAGTAGACATGTAGATGATAAGCTCTTCTTACTTATGCATGCTAATCTGAGCAGGGCAGGATTCTGTAGATGTTCCCAGGACAGAATTTTATAAATAAACGGATCCTTTGTAAATTGTGCAAATACGGAAAATATGAAAAGTCTGTTCTTGACCTTTGGGGGGTGGTCCACTAGCTTTTGTAACCCACAAATGACCGACCTGGCATGTATTTTGCCAAAAATCAGGTGCAAGTTGCGTCTAGTATTATAAAAGGGAAGAATTTTTGAGTGGATCCACTTCACTAGGTGCAAGTCTGTTGCTTCTTTTGACACAACCTGCTGTGGGAACCCTGGTGCTACCATGTCCAGGATAGAGATATCTCTAGGGTTTCAATGTGTCAGCAGGCACACTTCCACGCCATTCAAAATTCAACAAATCAGGCAGGATGGATACTTTGGTAACCACATGGAACTGGCAGGTGTACTCTTGTTAGCAGTGCTCCACTTTGTATTCAAGACAGTGGCACCCAAGGCCTTACCGTCACGCCAGTCTGTCAATGCCCAAAAACAGGCCTTTCTTTGCTAAGTTCTTGAATGCTTCTAAATCAGAGCCTTCCCCAGTGCTCTCCATAAAGCGGCTGGGTGGCATGCCGCCCCTAATGATTTCCCGCCCTAGTCCCAGATCTATGCACAAAAGACACCTGAGCCTTTTAAATATTTGAATTTCACGCTGGTACGATGTCGTCAGATGCAGTTCCGCCGAATAAAGCCAAAAAGACCTGAATGCAGGAACCCAGAAGAGAGTAGAAACAGTGCTCAATCAGCTAGTCTGCGGCGAAGGAAGGGAACGCGGCGGGGGGCCCCACTAGAACACCAGGTAACATTCTCACACCTGGTTCCTGACTTTCCTTCCCCAGTTCTGACAATGTTGATCGCTACCTGCCCTGACTTTTGACATGAATTAATTTTGGTCTTCTTTAACCCCTCAGATACCGACTATATCTGCCTGCCTGAGCTACAGCTTCCTCCTGGGTCCTGACCTTTGCCTTGTAAGGCTGTTTGGCCCTGACATGCTCTTGCACATTCAGTAGTAAATTAACCCTCTTAAAGGGTTTGTTCACCTTTAAATTAACTTTTAGTATGATGTGGAGAGGGATATTCTGAGACAATTTGCAATTGGTTTTTATTTTTGTATTATTTGTGTTTTTTTAGTTATTTATTTTTATTCAGCAGCTCTCTAGTTTGCAATTTCAAATTACCCTAGCAACCATGCATTGATTTGTATAAGAGACTGGAATACTAATAGGAGAGGCCTGAATAGAAAGATGAGTAATAAAAAGTAACAATAACAATAAGGGGCAGATTTATTAAGGGGCCGATTCACTAACTTCGAGTGAAGGATTCGAAGTAAAAAAACTTCGAATTTCGAAGTGTTTTTTGGGCTACTTCGACCATCGAATGGGCTACTACGACCTTCGTCTACGACAACGACTTTGAATCGAAGGATTCGAACGAAAAATCGTTCGACTATTCGACCGTTCGATAATCGAAGTACTGTCTCTTTAAGAAAAATCTTCGACCCCCTAGTTCGCCATCTAAAAGCTACTGAACTCAATGTTAGCCTATGGGGAAGGTCCCCATAGGCTTTTCTAAGTTTTTTTGATCGAACGATATTATAGGATATTATAGGATATTATTCACTGACGGGTTCAATAAAACAATAAAAACAACCATTGAGGTTCATTGGAACCTTCGGTTACTATTGACTCCTTTCATGGATTTGGGTCTTTTTGCGGCTTCAGGACTTCAACTTCGGGTCTTTTAGAGACTTTGGGTATTTTTGTGGCTTCGGCTCTTTTTGCGGCTTTGGGTCTTCGGTGTGGCTTTGGGTCTTCGGCGGCATGAACTTCTGAGCTGTTAGTGGGTGCCAGGCTAATTTGAAAAGTTCTGCACAGCTGGGGCCCCCTTTAGGCCCGGGACAGTTGTACCCCTTGTGCCCCCCTGATGGCTTCCCTGCATATAAAGCCTGTTCAAAGTTCCGCTCATGGACTGCCCTGTAGTAATTATGAAATTGGCCAAAATGTCGTCTGCTATTTAGGGTATCAGTTTTAATTTAATTGACTGTTGAGTAGGACTTTACCTGGGATAGCAGAATTTTTACTTGTATCAAAGCTGGCCACTCCATGAGAAAGATAAGCCTCTGTTAATTGTGAGTTGGCAGTTTTCTTTTAATCTTTTCAAAAAATGTCATTTGATATACTGCACATGGGTCAGTCTATGCATTTATCTCTTTCATTCTGATAATTATGGGAGCATTCCATTCCAGTCTGGCCTACTCTCAAATTATCTGCTTAAAGCAAGAGACATCGCACATCTGAAAAGGTCTCCTTCACTAGAGAATACTATGTGTTCTGAACTTACAGTTAATCTGTGAAGCCAAATTACATTTACGAGAAAAACTATTTATAAGTAGCATATATCTACCAGAGAATAAGAACTGAGCATAACGTGTGCACAGACCTTACTGGAATATATACATTTATACTTATATACAGATATGGGACCTGCGGTTTTCCTGATAACAGATCTTTCCATAATTTGGATCTTCATACCCTAAGTCTACTAGAAAATCATATAAACATTAAAATAATCCCCAAGGAACTGGTTTTGCTTCCAATAAGGATTAATTATATCTTAGTTGGGTCATGCACAAGCTACTGTTTTATTATAACAGAGAAAAAGGAAATCATTTCTAAAAATGTAGATTATTTAGATGCTACACTGCAAAGAGGGATAATTTATTCAGACCTGAAGGCAAGTGCCTGACCATATTGCTGGCATTAAGTAGAAGATCCTGTTGTGTCCTGCGTCTACAGCCCTCTGTAACCGGAATTCCTCCCCTGCCTGTCCCTCATGAATACATTGCTGCTGAACAAAGGTAGAATTGTATTCATGGGGCAAATGTAGGTTTCTAAGCTCTGATTTGTAGCATAGAGACCTGTAACAATTCTCCTACCAGTTGCAAAGTTTGAAACACATGGTGGATTGCCCGTTGTTTGCACTTTGCACCCTGTCCTGCATGTAGTAAATGTAAATGACATATTTATCTTAAAACGTGACTGATTCCACTTAATGTAGTCTGCATGCTGGGTAACTCTCACATATTTTAAACCTGTTCTTGCATTAGTAGTGCCCTAACCCTCTAACACAGGGGCCCCCAACCATTTGAACCCGTGAGCAACATTCAGATTTAAAAAGAGTTGGAGAGCAACACAAGCATGAACAATGTTCCTGGGTGGTGCCAAATAAGGGTTGCTATTGGCTATTTGGTAGCCCCTATGAGGACTGGCAGTCTACAGGAGACTCTGTTTGGCAGTACACATGTTTTTTATGCAGCCAAAGCCAAGCCTGAAATTCAAAATTAAACACCTGCTTTGAGGCCACTGGGAGCGACATCCAAGTGGTTGGGGAGCAACATGTTGCTCATGAGCTACTGGTTGGGGATCACTGCTCTAACACTATGTTTTGGGTTGTTTATGCTTGTAACCTAGTTTAGATACTACATGGGATGGGTACTCCTAAAGTGTATCGCAAAGTAATGGACAATATGTAGAGCCTACATAATGAACTGGGAAACATTCTTTTAATGTACACTTTGGGCAACAAAACACCTCCTGTGGCTTCCAATTACAGTATTCTTCTGATGATGTTTGAGCTAAAGTGTTTGGACCAGAGAGAGTTTAGCTGCTCCTTTTTCAAATGAAGGTACCTGCAGGAGGTGTTTTTGTCGCTTTCCAGGCATCCAGAAATGTTTCAGGCTGTGAAGTGTTTCTGCTACACCGCCCCAAGAGGAACACACTCATATAGTTTATGTGTCACCTTAGTAGTAGTAATCTGTAACTGCGTAAAGGTCATACATGGGCCAATAAAAGCTGCCGACAGACCGAGTCGGCAGCTTATTGGCCCGTGTTTGGGCCCCCCGACGGGCTTCCCCGATCGAGATCTGGCCGAAAGTCGGCCAGATCTCGATCGGATGGGACTAAAAATCCTGTCGGCCACATCTGTTCGTTGATGTGGTCCCGCAATCCGACCGCCCGTTCCCATTCGCTAGGATCCAATCGCTGGGCCCTAGGGCCCACGACTGGATCAGCCGGATATTGCCATCGCCAAACGAGCAGATCTCTCCGTGTAGGTAGTGCAGAAGGCTGTGTTGTAAAGGATGGTATATAAATTCAGGGGATGGGACTCTGGTCTGGAAGTGATACTTTTTGAGGCACATAGCAGCTACCCCTAATTGATTTTTCAACTGATTGCCTGGGAAGAGGAGGTCCTGTTTGTTCACTGCTTACTGTAAGGCTACTCGATGAACCTAAAACAAATGATGTGTGAAACTCAGTGGCTGTCCCCAGTGGGAGCAGTGTTTGTTTATGCTGTGGATGCCAGTAATTCAATTACTGATGGATACACTCATTTTACAAATGAATAGAACTGGATTTGCATCATGCACACAAGCACGGAATGAGGTGGTTACTGTAGCTCGTCGCAAGCATAGGCAATCTGTATTCCACATCCTATATAGCTAAAATATAGATGATTTTATTGGAAAGATCTCATTGCTTTGTGATTACTTAAGAAGGGATTTGAGTTCAACAGTACCTGGAGGACCATTTGTGGCCATACATGTTACAATTACGATCTTTCCTGGAAAAGATGTTTCCAGGAAAGATCATTCATTTCAATACACATAGAGCTGAATGGTCAGATATACAGATAGAAACAATAGAATTTTACCTGTATCTGATGATTCAGCACTAACAATGGCCGATGTTCAGGTGCCCTCAAAGGCGCAGGCCCGATTTGTGGCACGGATGGCAAATTTGCTACAGTTACTTACCTAGCGCACGCAGTCCTCAGTGCCGATAGAGAGAAGGGAACTGTGCGTGCGAGCTTGCTCACCAGGGGGTGGCGTGGAAGGACTGTGGCCTCCTTAGGGGCAGCGGAAATTGAGTGGCGCCCAATCCAAAATTTCCAGCCAGCCTGATTGATGAGCCGACCGATATCCAAGTTTTCTGCTGATATCGGTCAGCTCGTCTCCCACCATACACGCACCAAATATGATACGAAAATTCATATTGTATGATATTATTGATGTGTCTATGGCTGCCTTAGGGCTCTTACAGACAAACGTTTGAAGCTGCGCTCCCATGCGTTCCTTTTTTATGCGTTCAGCCGCAGGGGAGCGCAGGAGTAGACGCATTCAGTTTTTTCAATTGGGCTGTACTCACACAGGCGCATGTAGGCACCAAACGCAGGTTGAGACGCAACATGCTGCATTTTTCCTGCATGCGGCGCCTACATGCGTCTACTCCTGCGCTCCCCTGTGGCTGAACGCATAAAGACGGAACACAGGGGATCGCAGCTTCAAACGCTTGTCTGTAAGAGCCCTTAAGTAATACAGTTTTGAGTAAAGATTGTCAAGCTTACACCAGTTTTAAAAAGTTTGGATGGCTGATGTGGATGGGGCCATTGGCAGGTTTAGAACCTAAACAAACCCACCCTACATTTCTTCCAAATAATCCACTACATGGCAGTCCAATCTATGGCAATCCAAAACAAGCAATCTGCCTTATTATCGGCAAATGACCCATTGAAGTTGATTGTCCATCAGTAGAAGCAGACTGGAACCACAGCTCATTCTCTATTCTGCTACTTGTGACATTTGGCCCAAACATTGAGGACACTGATACTTGGTCATCCACATGGCTGTCCAGATTGTACAATATCCATGTGTTTGGCCTTCAGTCCGATAGCTCAGATAACCATAGGGTCAGGTAAAATATGCTGATCCTACCATAGTAATGCTGATAAGTTAGTGTAAAGGTGGCCATACACGGGCCGATAAAAATTGCCAACAGACTCGGCAGCTTATTGGCCCGTGTATGGGGCCCTCCGACGGGCTTCCCTGATTGATATCTGGCTGGGACAGACGGGACTAAAAATCCTGTTGGTTAACGGACCACATCTGTTCATTGAGGTGGTCCCGCAATCCGACTGCCCATTTACCCATCATTAAGGTAAGGGCATATCGGGGAGAGATCCACTTGTTTGGCAACATCAACAACCAAGTGGATCTCTCCGTGTATGGCCGCGTTAAAGCACACATGAAACCATTCTGGTGTTGCAGAGGTTAACAAGCAGTCACACTTCATTATCACCCAATGTTATCCATTTACCTAATGTGGTTCTTTACATCTCAAGCAGTTTAATTCATTGTGTGCTGAGGCTTAGCACATTGATCCAGCTGTTTGATATATGTGCTTTGATTTTGCTTACAAAGCCAATAATAAAAGTATCCTGAGCAATCCTACATAGTCCTATTAATAGCTGGGTGTTATTTAATAGTAGATGCCATGCACGCTACTCTACAGAGTTGAAATGAGGCCTAAAGCTCATTTACGCAGCCAGTTATCACCACAATGCTTAGTCAGTCTCTTCAGATATATTTCTATATATTATTTCAATAATATAATATCCCTATTTATAGCATCCACGTATTTTGCATGACTTTTTTATTCTCTTACGTAGATTGTTTATCATTCACATCACTCTCTAGCCCAGTGGAGCTCACAATACAATTTTACAATTAACTACCAGGCAGGACGGCCTTTACTTAGTTCCAATGTGCAATCTGCGTAGAATAACATACGTTATCTGATACGTTATCTACTTGATTGAAGAATATAAATTGTGCAGAGGTGCAGGTACATTATAGGAGGCCCCAAGTGGTGCAATGCTTATCTAAAAAGATGTGTTATCAGAATGCAAAGATTGCTACAGTGTTAAAGAACATTATCCCTTACAAGACAGCAGTTTATCTTAATAGAAAAGATAAACTGATCTTGTCAGCAGAAGACATTAGAAGCTGGTTTCTTGCTGGCCAGGTTCATACAGTATGGTGCTATCTGATGCTGCAAGCAGGGTCCGACTTGGGGGCCCGTGGCCCACTGGGGCTGCTGTCTCAGGGCCCCCCTCCAGCTCAATGTGTTTTTGCTGCAACCGGCCCAAAGAAGGGAGGTTGCAGCAAGAAGAAACAGCACAGGATTTGGATCTGGGCCGGCCCTGGTTGCAAGTTTTGGAGAGATGCTAAGTATATTAGGCCTATGGCACACTGCAATTTTGACTGCTGCTGCACTAAATGTAAAGTGCCATACTCATACCTCCCAACTGTCCCGTTTCAGCGGGACAGTCCCGCTTTTGAAAGCTCAGCCGGCAGTCCAGTGTTTGCACTGAAAAGTCGCTTCTTTCTCTGCACCGAACAGCCAGAAAAAGAAACAAAGTTTATAACTTAATTGGATTTTTGGCAGAGAGCTCAGAACAGCCACCAGGTGCAACTGAGATACTTTGTAACAATTTAGTGAAGGAGGTCCCTTGGGAAAAGTTAGACTCGCAGCTTAAAGGGCAATTCACCTTAATTAGCAAAACTGTAATAACTGGAAAAAAAAAACACAGAAATACGTTCAAACTTTCATAACCTGCCAAATTTTGTAAAATGAACATGGTAAGTAGGGGGTGTGGCCACAAAAACGGCCGCGGCAATTTTTTTTGTCCCTCTTTTTGTTTCCAAAATGTTAGGAGGTATGCCTACTAGGGATGCACCGAATCCACTATTTTGGATTCGGCCGAATACCGAACCAAATCCGAACCCTAATTTGGTGGGAAGGGGAACATTTTTTGCTTCCTTGTTTTCTGACAAAAGTCACGTGATTTCCCTCCCCGCCCCTATTTTGCAAATGCAAATTAGGATTCGGATTCGGTTCGGCCTGGCAGAAGGATTCGGTCGAATCCGAATCCTGCTGAAAAAGGCCGAATTCCAAACCGAACCTTGGATTCTGTGCATCCCTAATGCCTACTGAATGTGAGGAATAGACAGGTGGCAGTTGGTGCTAAGAATTGGTTCAGCCTGGCAGCAGCAGCTAAAATGCGATAGCAATAACTTGCTTGTTAGAGGCAGGAGATGGGTTCTTATGAAAATCACCAAAACATTCACCCTATCTAGCTGAACTGTCATTTAAGCATCTGCCTAGCCTAATTTTTCTTAACCTTTTTTTGGTATTGGTCAGAATGCAGGTGTAAAATGCCTGCTGCCAGTTTCACTATATTTAGAGGCCAGTTGACAGTTTTTGGGGCTTTAACACACAGGTCTTTGATCCTACATCCCCCCTATGGTTAATCCTTCAGGAAACAAATGCAGCCCTTGCTTTCTGATTGGGCTATACACATTGGGGTGCATGTATGCAATGAATGCAGGTGGAACCGCAGGGGAAAGCAGGAAAAAACACCAATATTTAAGGGCCCTTGGCATACTTTTTAAAATCTGCTTGAGCAGCGTGTTGAATGTGTACCATTTTGTTGTGTGCACTCATATTGTGTATTATGTGTGCACTCACTGGGTTCAGCCACAAAGAATCTCATGATTGTGATTCCAGTTATCCCATGGTTTATGCTTAGCTTGACTGGAAGGAGAGGGGCATTTTGTGTTACCACTTCCTGAGACACTATTATATAAAGGTTGTGCAAAAAAGTAACATTTACCGTAGCAGCCAGACACTAGCTTGAATGACAGACTGGAATATGAATATGAGAGGGCCTGAATAAAAAGATAAGTAATAAAAAGTAACAATAAAATTGAAGCCTTAAAGAACAATAGTTTTTAGCTGCTAGGGTCAGCAGGGCCGGATTTACATACTGGGCACCCCTAGGCCCACTGCCGTTTGTCGCCCCTGTCCCCTCCCCTTTATTCATGCAAATTTTCATCATCTGGACCGGAACAATGGGGATTTGAAAAATTATTGTATCTCCAGCGCATCCCCAGTGTTTTTGAACCAATGTGGGTGTGGTTGGGCAGCATGCTGCCCCCCTAAAATTCTGCCACCCTAGGCCCGGGCCTAGGGGGCCTTTCCACAAATCCGGGCCTGAGGGTCAGTGACCCCCCATTTGAAAGCTGGCTGATTGCATTTAATGGATATCTTACTGAGAGCATTAGTTCTTAAAAGAACAGTAACACCAAAAAAAATTATAGTGTCCTAAAGCAGTGAAAATATAATGTACTGCTGTGCTATACTGGTAAAACTGGTGTGTTTGCTTCAGAAACACAACTATAGTTTATATAAACAAGCTGCTGTGTAGCCATGGGGGCAGCCATTCAAGCACAGGATACACAGTAGATAACAGATAAGTACTACTATAGTTTATATAAACAAGCTGCTGTGTAGCCATGAGCTCAGCCATTCAAGCACAGGATACACAGTAGATAACAGATAAGTACTACTATAGTTTATATAAACAAGCTGCTGTGTAGCCATGGGGGCAGCCATTCAAGCACAGGATACACAGTAGATAACAGATAAGTACTACTATAGTTTATATAAACAAGCTGCTGTGTAGCCATGGGGGCAGCCATTCAAGCACAGGATACACAGTAGATAACAGATAAGTACTACTATAGTTTATATAAATAAGCTGCTGTGTAGCCATGAGGGCAGCCATTCAAGCACAGGATACACAGTAGATAACAGATAAGTACTACTATAGTTTATATAAATAAGCTGCTGTGTAGCCATGGGGGCCATTCATAGCTGAAAAGGGAGAAAAGGCACAGGATACACAGCAGATAACAGATAAACTCTATAGTATACAATGTGATTCTTCAGAACTTATCTGTTATTTTACTGTGTACTTGAAAGGCTATGCCTATGATTAAGGGAGTTGCTCCCGAAACGCGTCAGGTGTTGTTGGTTTGTGACCTGTTCCAATAAACCACCTTTTCTTTTTACCGGAGTGCCGCCTTTCCATCCTTTTGCATAAATATCCCCCAGTTGTGCCCCAGATATGTGTTTTAACAAAATAGATATAATTTTATTGATTATTACTCCAATTTAAGGAATCCTAAAAAACATTACGATTCCTTTAAGACAGGAATCTCTTAATACTCATATTATGCCGATTCTACCATTCAAGTTGTGCCTAGATATGTACATGTGTGGTGACACCTTGACTTGCCTATTTAACACTTACCCATGAGACAAAAGACAGGATGTTGTGTAGTTTGCATGCACACGTGTAGTTTACACACTCTTTGTATGGTCCTGATGCATCTGAGACGCTAGTGCAAAGTCATTTTATGGGAGAGAAGGCTCATTCTAAAGAATGCTTTAATCTTCCAACGAATAAGCACCAGAATACATTGTAAACATATATTGTTTATTAGGCATTTCACTGTGCATAGCACATACATTACAATATTAGGGCACCTGTATAAAACTACAGACATCGTGGAACACCATATACTGCTTCACTGGAAGGGTCAATCCATTGCCCGCAGTGCCTAAGTGCAGCGCTAACCTTTCACACCATTTTGAATGACTTCAAGAAAGCACAATTTGTTTAAATAATACTGATAGAAAAAAAAATGTATATAATGGGATTCTAATCTCTACAGGGCCTGTCGAAAAGGGCCCATGATTTTTGGGATAAAGCCCCCAGTTCAAAAGGGTATAAACATCCAAAACCAATAAAGTTATCCCAAAACTCTATATTATGTTAAAAAATAGTCTTTATTCAAAAATCATGTTAAAAAGATGGTATTCCGCCTTACGCGTTTCATACCCCCTGGTACATTCAGGAATGCCTATGATCATGTTATCTTTTTAACATGATTTTTGAATAAAGACTATTTTTTTAATATAATGTCGATTTTTGGGATAACTTTTTAGGTTTTGGATAAATAATACTGAGACCTCCATACATTCTTAACACAAGTCCACTTGTATAAAAACATCTTTCACTATGCAAAAACCTTTTTGGGTAGAGTTCAGGCTAGAAGAGCAGGTTGTTAACCAAAAAAAGGTAGCTTGGAAGATGCAGTGCTTCTTGAAGTTCACCTTAAAAATTCACCTGCTTCTTTTTCTTGTAAACAAAGGGATAGTGGCAAGATTTTGAAAATTCATAATGCCTACTAGGACTCTATGTTTTTAGAAATAATTTTGTAGCATTTTCAGGGGGGTTACAGCACCTGGAAAATAGTAACCTGATTATTACAAGGCAGTTGGGTTGTTGTGTGCTCCCATAACAGAACTGTCAGTAGGGGCTGGCAGTAAGGAACTGGCAGGGAGCTAGAGATAAAGGATGCCTGGGGATGAATGACTGGTGGTGAAGGTGCAGTGATGGCATCTGGGAAGGATGGGGATGAGTTGGGTGCCGGCAAAGTAGTACAGGTATGGGATCCGTTATGCTGAAAGCTCCGAATAACGGAAAGCCAGTCTCCCATAGACTCCATTATAATCAAATTTTTCAAAATGATTTCATTTTTCTGTGTAATAATAAAACAGTAGCTTGTACTTGATCTAAACTGAGATATAATTAATCCTTATTGGAAGCAAAACCAGCCTATTGGGTTTATTTAATGTTTATATGATTTTCTAGTAGACTTAAGGTATGAAGATCCAAACTACGGAAAGATTCCTTATCCAGAAAACCCAAGGTTCGAAGCATTCTGGACAACAGGTCCCCTACCTGTATTACTGTATTTTAGGTGCCAATGCTACCCCATTGTGAGGAACAGAAATAATTTTGCCATGGGTAATGTATCCCTTAAAATATGGGTAGTGCCATTTCCAGGATATGGCATCCAGAATTTTCCAAATCCTGACAGTTATCTTTTGCTATTTGGTACCGTAGCAACCAAATAGTAGTTTATGTTCCAAACAGTGAAGACCAGGTAGAATACCCCTCCAGCTAGGTTGTAGTCTTGTGATGCAAAGACAATTGCAAGAGGCACTGCATGGCCCAGGGGGAATAGGGTTGTTAAGAATGCAGCAACTATTTTTCTATCCTTGTATGAAAAATAAACTGAAAATGTTATTTCTGTGTCACCTTAAGGGCAGAGACACATGCTCAGATTCGGGGAGATTTAGTCGCCCTGCGACTTCGGGCAACTAATCTCCCCAAACTGCCTCCCGCCGGCGATTTACATTCTAGCACTCAGATTGCTTAGTTTTCCGAAGTCGCCCGAAGTTTCCTCATGAGGCAACTTCGGACAACTTCGGAAAACCAAGCCCATCGATTGCCCAGCGACAAATCTCCTCTTCTTTGGGCGACTAATCTCCCCAATCTACCTCCCACCGGCTAGAATGTAAATCGCCGGCAGGAGCCAGTTTAAGGAGATTAGCCGCCCGAAGAAGAGGAGATTGGTCATTGGGCGACTAATCTCCCCGAATCTGAGCGTATGTCTCTGCCCTAAGACTGCAGATTGCACCAAATAGCATAAGAAACAGCACCACAGATACAGATTTTAATCAAAGAAAGCCTTAGCACGGAATGTAAATCAGTGATTATGTTGCAAGCTTGAGAGTCTGTTCAATGGTTCTGCAATTTGTGTCTGTCCATCAGTTGATGAATTAGAACTATCAGCATCTCCAGACAGGTTTTGGGTGTCAGGGGGTGCAGGGAGTTGTATTTTAGCAACAGCTGGAAAGACACAAAATCCACTCACAGTTTTTTAAGAAGTAGAGGGGGACATGATATCATTTTTTTCAGGGTATCCATGAATAACATTGAAAGGGATTAAGAAAGTATTTTCGTACTGGTGAGAAAGCGTTTTGGTTTTATGGACCAATACCAAACCCTTTCCTTCGCAAAGTATATAATGAAAACTATAGGGTTACGCGCTGTATAGCTGAGGCCAACAGCTGCTTTCTGAATAGTTTTACCATGATTCATATTGCAATGAGCAAGTCACTGGATAAAGATAACCAGGCAGAAATAAGCAGCAAGTGCCTTCACCTTACATTGGGAACAGTACATGACTGAGATGAGGATCATGAATTGCTGAGGTAGATTTAGTTATTAACACGGGAATGAGCACCAAACGGAAAGCAGAAGTCTCTCTGACTCCCTGAATGCACAAGAGGTAAAATGGAGTTTAAACCCAAAAATAATACATTTGCCTAAATTGTAATTAGAAGCAACATTAGAATATACATTCATTGCAGCTTAAAGGGATCCTGTTTTTTTTCAAAACACATCAGTTAATAGTGCTGCTCCAGCAGAATTCTGCACTGAAATCCATTTCTCAAAAGAGTAAACAGATTTTTTTATATTCAATTTTGAAATCTGACATGGGGCTAGACATTTTGTCAATTTCCCAGCTGCCCCTGGTCATGTGACTTGTGCCTGCACTTTAGGAGAGAAATGCTTTCTGGCAGGCTGCTGTTTTTCCTTCTCAATGTAACTGAATGTGTCTCAGTGGGACATGGGTTTTTACTATTGTTCTTAGATCTACCAGGCAGCTGTTATCTTGTGTTAGGGAGCTGTTATCTGGTTACCTTCAAATTGTTCTGTTGTTTGGCTGCTGGGGGGAAAAAGGGAGGGGGTGATATCAATCCAACTTGCAGTACAGCAGTAAAGAGTGATTGAAGTTTATCAGAGCACAAGTCACATGACTGGGGGCAGCTGGGAAATTGACAATATGTCTAGCCCCATGTCAGATTTCAAAATTGAATTCGCCTCCGCCCATTAAAGTCTATGGGCGTCAAAGAAATGTTGTCATGCGGCATACAAGTCTATGGGCGTAATTTTATCGGTGAAACAAGGTGAAAAAATTTGCCCATCCCTAGTTCTGTATACATAGACAATCTGCTCTTGTCTGTTTTTTTTGTTCTGAATTTGCTTTTTTCATCCTCATTTCCAAAGGTTGCAAAACAATTAGTCACCGTCCCAGGTATCCCTCCATCTCTTCACTATAGCATCTAATAGCAGAGCCGATTAGATGTCGGGTACTTAAAGGCACAGTACTGCCTAAAAATGAAAGTGTTTCAAAAGAATGACAATATAATGTAGTGCTGCCCTGCACTGGTAAAACTGGTGTGTTTGCTTCAGAAAAACTACTATAGTTTATATAAACAAGCTTCTGTGTAGCCATGGAGGGCAGCCATTCAAGCACAGGATAAACAATGGATCACAGATAAGTTCTGAAGAATCCCATTGTATACTACATAGCTTGTTATTTGATGTGTATCCTGTGCCTTTTCTACTTTTTCAGCTTTGAATGGCTGCCCCCATGGCTACACAGCAGCTTGTTTATATAAACTATAGTAGTACTTATCTGTTATCTACTGTGTATCCTGTGCTTGAATGGCTGCCCCCATGGCTACACAGCAGCTGTTTTATATAAACTATAGTAGTACTTATCTGTTATCTACTGTGTATCCTGTGCTTGAATGGCTGCCCCCATGGCTACACAGCAGCTTGTTTATATAAACTATAGTAGTACTTATCTGTTATCTACTGTGTATCCTGTGCTTGAATGGCTGCCCCCATGGCTACACAGCAGCTTTTTTATATAAACTATAGTAGTACTTATCTGTTAGCTACTGTTTGTCCTGTGCTTGAATGGCTGCCCCCATGGCTACACAGCAGCTTGTTTATATAAACTATAGTAGTGTTTCTGAAGCAAACACCGTAGTTTTACCAGTGCAGCACAACAGTGCATTATATTTTCATTATTTTAAAGCACTGTGTTATTGTTCCTTTAAGGCAAGAGGACTGCTAAGTGCCAGACCCTGCCAGTGTGGAAGGGGTTACTCCTTGGAGACACTGCAAAGATTGACTGTGAAGAAGTTCATAGTTCAGCAGTGACAGATCTAAAAACAGATTTGTGGAGTCCTCCCATGGCACTGCTCCTTTTTTTACCGAAGGAAAACTGACACTGCCCCGTTCAGCAGTAAAGCAGAGTGGTATGGGGAAGAGTGTATTGGTGGCACTTGTTTATTCCCTTCGCATTTAAGGGAAAACTAAAGCTACGTTAAAAAAAAAATCAATATCACAAAAAGCATGTTGCAACAATCTAAATATTCATATCTAAATGGGTAGGAATCGTAGGGGATAATATACCATGTTCACCAAGCAAATCATACTTAGATATATTTTCTGTTAGTATATTATTGAGGGGCGTCTCATATTCCCTGCACAGAATGTTCCTGCTCTGTATAGATACATTTTTATCAGTGTAGTAGGAGCAGCCATGTTGCTTGCCCCCACTGAGGCATTCTAAGGGCAGGGGCACACGGGCAGATTCGGGTAAATTTAGTCGACTGTCGACTAATCGCCTCTTCTGCGGGGTGACAATCCCCCCGAACTGCCTTCCGCCTGCCTTCCGCCTGCTATAATGAGAAAACGCCTGCGCCATTGCACTCGGGATGCTTTGATTTCCGAAATGGCTCGAAGTTGCCTCACGAGGAAACTTCGGGTCGACTTTGGAAATTGAAGCGCCGCGAGTGCAATGGCGCAGGCGTTTTCTCATAATAGCAGGCGGAAGGCAGGGGGAAGGCAGTTCGGGGAGATTGTCACCCCGCAGTAGAGGCGACAATCTGCCCGTGTGCACTTGCCCTATGACGACAACAGCAAAAGGGTTTATTGTTATATTCGTTTATGGAGAACAACCCAATACAATTAAGCAATATCGCTGTTTTAGGGCAGAGACAGATGAGAAGATTCGGGGAGATTTAGTCGCCCGGCAACAAACTGGCTTTTCTTCTGGCGACTAATCTCCCCGAACTGCCTCCCCGCCAGCTACAATCTAAATCACCGGCGGGATGGACTTGGAGCGCTTCGTTTTCCAAAGTCTTTTTCCGAAGTAGTTTCCTTGTGAGGCAACATTGGGTGACTCTGGAAAATGAAGTGCACCAAGTGCCATCCCGCCGGCGATTTGGGTTCTAGCCAGCGGGGAGGCAGTTCGCGGAGTATAGTCGCCTGAAGAAGAATCGATTTGTCACCGGGCGACTAAATCTCCCCGAATATTCTCGTCTGTCTCTGCTCTTATAATGTAAGTATGCAGTGAGCATTGTTCTGGGTGCAAATAAAACATTGCCTCTCCTGTATATGACTATTAAGGTTATGACAACATGCTATTTGTTAGCAATTTTGTTCCCCTTTACTAATTCTGTGTGTGCAGTTGTAAACAGTGTAGAACAGTTTGGCTACCGTCAGACTGGGGAATCTCCTGGTGGGACCAGCAGATCTTATTCTTACCGCAGAGCTGTGTAGTCCAGATACCAATTAAAGGGTTGGTTCACCTTTAAGCTTATCTTTAGTATGTTATAGATTGGCTACTTCTAACCGACTTTTCAATTGGTCTTCATTATTTATTCTTTACATTTATTTAAATGATATGCCTTTTTCTTCTGACTCTTTCCAGCTTTCAAATGGGGGTCACTAACCCCATCTAAAAAACAAATGCTCTGTAAGGCTGCACATTTATTGTTATTGCTACTTTTTATTACTCATCTTTTTATTCAGGCCTCTCTTATTCATATTCCAGTCTCTTATTCAGCTCAATGCATGGTTGCTAGGGGAATTTGGACCCTAGATGGCAGAAATTGCAAACTGGAGAGCTACTGAATAAAAAGCTTAATAACTCA